>NW_028327173.1:155325790-155628820 GCF_987537825.1 Furipterus horrens
TATATGTTAAACCTGCTTGGTTCACTCCAACAAAAGCCATTACTTCCTACCCTACATCATTTGATTTCTACCCCATTGTGGTCCTTGTTACATTGCAAGTATTTGTCTTCATGTCTCTCATTCTCCCTAGGATGTAAAACTTTTGATGGCTTGGACCACATCTTGTCTCCAGGCTTCAGGAAACTTAATAAATGTTGCTTAATGAATAAATCCCCATGTGGCTTTTGAAACCTCCAACTAAGTCTGATGTTTTGAAACAGATGCCCCAGGGGCCTTGGATCCACCCTTTTTGCAGATGTCCAGATATCTTGATAGAGTTGTTTGCAAGAGTAACTCCTGCCCGGTCCCTCAGCTCTCACCAGAGATATATAGCAGCCTGCCTGGGGATCAAATCGTGATTTCTCAATAATGGCATTCTGACATTTTAGGCCCCTTCATTCTTTGATGCATGGACTTATTCAATGCACTATAGAATGTTTAGTAGCATCTTTGGCTTTTACCCAGGACATGCCAGTAGTACCCTGCCCTCCTCCCCCACGTCATGATAATCAGTGTCTTCAAACACTGCCAGATGTCCCCTGGCAGGCAAAATCATCCTTAGTTGAGAAACACTACACTAAATACTGCGATAAATTCACCAGATTTGACTTTCTTTAATCCTTTCATTCATCATAGGAAAACAAATTCGAAGAAACACTAAGTTGATAAATTTCTATTTATAAACAAACATCTGTTATGTTCAACTTATATAACAGCTGCTGTTTGAATAGAAAGAAGTATGAGAAACTCTTGCTGCAGTTCTCTCATTCAGTTTCTGCCCCTGTCATCAGAAGCCCCTCCTACCAGCTATCGAACTTATCACCTGCCCCTTACCGTTCATACCATGGGTTACTGCTTTTCACAGCACTACCACATCTGACATAGTGCAAGTTTATATGACATTTGTCTGCCATATGAATGAAAACTCCATGCACCAGGGGCTTTGTTTGCTGCCAGATACCCAGGACTAAGATCGATACCTGGCACATCCTAGGCATCCACAAATTTTGCTGAATGAATCTCCAAATTCTTACCACTGAAAGTTATAAAGTTAACTTAAAGGAGGTAATATGTTCCCCCAAAATGTTTGGGCTTTGCACTTATTTAGATTTTGGAGGCACATTCAAAGGATCCATGGGGGTCATAATTAGCTGTGAGCTGGGCTAGGACCTTTCCTACAGCAATTTCTGCTGATGTCAATATTGAATTTTTTTCCCATTAGTGTTCTATCTGGTCTTCAAGATTACATTCTAATAAAATCCAGAAATTCATATAGGGCGCTCCTGTTGCACTTTTCTTTTCTGCTTTAAAGGTACCTCCTTGTTAGTTAGAACTCTCCTGAGGGAGGGCATGTTATTTCTAATGGGAGCTGCCTTTGGACTTGAGGAAAAGAAACATGTTTGTGTGTAACTCTTTCAGGCTCACACACACTCACACACACACACACACACACACACACACACACACACTTCCACCTTTCTCCTTTTACTTAATGTTGTCTCAGATGCTCAGACAGTTTGGGGTTTTATATCTTCAAAATATGTTATGGATTAGTGTATAAATTCATGGGTGACCTGAAATCTAGAAGTAGATTTAAAGTTCCTGTTTGCCCTTGCTTCCCCACCACCACCACCACCCCTGAATTCTGATTTGTCTGGAAAATACTTAAAAGAATTATAAAAATGATCAAAGTTATATGAACTTACATATAAAAAACCCTAAATACAAAAAAGAGCTCTGATTGGTATGGCTTAGTGGGTTGGGTGTCATCCCACAAACCAAAAGGTCACTAATTTGATTCTTGGTCAGGGCACATACTTGAGTTGCAGACCAGGTCCTTGGCTGAGGGCATGCAAGAGGCAACTGATTGATGTTTCTCTTGCACATTGATGTTTCTTTCCCTCTCTTTCCCTCTTCCTTCTTCTCTCTCTAAAAATAAGTAAATAAAATCTTTTTAAAAAGACAAAAATAGAAACTTAGAACTAATAAATGAATTCATCAAAGGAGATAAATCAGTTCAGCAAGGGAGCAGGATTCGAAGTCAACACACAAACATCAGTTGCATTTCTATACACTAACAAAGAACAATCTGAAAAGGAAATTACAAAAACAATTCCATTTACAATAGCATCAGAAAAAATAAAATACCTAGGAATTAACTAAGAAGGTAAAAGACTTGCATAATAAAAACTACAAAATATTTGCTGAAAGAAATTAAAGAAGACATAAAAATAAATGTAAACACATCCCATGTTCATGGATTGAAAGACTAAACATTGCTAAAATGTCATCTTACACAAAGAAATCTATGGATTCAATTCAATCCCTATCAAAATCCCAGTGATGATTTTTGCAGAAATAAAGAAAAATCTTAAAATTTATATGGGCTCTCAATGGACCCTGAATAACCAAAACAATCTTGAGAAAGAAAAACAAAACTAAAAAGTCACACTTTCTGAATTCAAAACTTATTACAAAGTTATAGTAATCAAAACAGTGTGTAACTAAACATAAAGGCAGCCATATAGACCAATGGAATAGAATAGAGAGCCAGAAATAAACTCTCATGTATATGGTCAAATGATTTCTGACAAGGGTGCCAAGACCATTCAATGGGGAAAGAAGTCTTTTCAACAAATGGTGCTGGGAAAACTGAATATCCATGTGCAAAAGAATGAATGAAGCTGGACCCTTACCTAACACAATATACATATACAGAAATTAACTCAAAATGTGTCAAAGAACTAAATTTAAGACCTAAAACAACAAAACTCTTAGAAGAAAACATAGGACAAAATGTCACAACATTGAATTTGACAATGGTTTTTCTAATGTGACCACAAAGACAGAGGCAGCAAAAGAAACATTAGACAAAATGGACCTCATAAAAAATGTTTAATTCTGTGTCTCAAAGATACTATCAACAGAGTAAAAAGGCAACCCACAGAATGGGAGAAAATATGTGCAAATCATTTATCTGATATGGAATTAATATCCAGGATATACAGATAACTCCTAAAACTCACCAACAAAAATATAGCCTGATTCAAAAATAAGCAAAGGACCTGAATAGATATTTTTCTAAAGAAGATAAACAAATAACCAATAAGAACATTAAAAATGTTCAATGTCCCTAATTAATAGAGAAATCACAAACAAAACTCTAATGCTATACCACTTCACACCCATGTGAATGGCTACTACAAAAAAAAATCAAGTGTTGGCAAAGACGTGGAGAAATTGGAACCCTGTGTATTCTTGGTGGGAATGTAAAATGGTACAGTTACTATGGAAAACAATATGGCAGTTCCTCAAAAAACTAAAAATAAAATTACCATATGATCCAGCAATTTCACTTCTGGGTACATGCCCAGAAGAATTTAAAGCAAGGTCTCAAAGAGCTATTTGTACACCAAGTTCACAATAGCTAAAACATGGAAGCAACCCAGGTGTCCATGGATGGATGAATGGATAAATAAAACGTAGTATATACATACAGTGGAATATTATTCAGCCTTAAAAAGGAAGGAAATCCTGCTATATGCTACAGTATGATTGAACCTTAAGGACACTATGTTAAGTTAAATAGCCAATCACCAAAAGACAATTACAGGATGATTCCACTTATATGAAGCACTTAGAGTTGACAAAGTCATAGAAAAGTAGGTTGGTGGTTGCCAAGAGCTGGGGTAGGGAGGTAATGGGAGTTATTGTTTAATGGGTACAGAGTGTCAGTGTTACAAGATAAAAAGAGGGAGGTGGATGGTGGTAATGGTTGCACAAAACTATGAATGTATTAATACCACTAAGTTGTATACCTAACAATGATTAAGATTGTAAATTTTGTTATGTGTTTTTTAACACAATTTAAAAGGAAAATAGGTCATGCTAGGAAACCCAGATATCTGTGGATTTATATGGAGCTTAAAGAAAGATTGTATTAAATGGACTTCTCAAGCAAAAGTGGGTTAAAAATAGTGGAAGGCTCTGGGTCAATGTAATCAGGACCTTCCTCACCCTTAGAGCTGCCTAAAATAGGCCGCCCTTGGAGGGGCTAACCCTACCAGCCCCCAAGCAGTGGCTATCAGGGAGGCAACTGCTGCCTTAGCTGAGCATGTGGACAAAATGACATCCTTCCACAGGGGGCATGGCTCCTCAGGAGAATCTGGGGTATTGCTCCTCCTCCCCCTTCCTAACCATATTCAGTAGCTCCTTTGGTGGAGCAGAGGACTAGGGAGGAATGCTACCAGCCACCCTTTGGGGAGGAGTTCAGATTTGGCTCAAGGGACTTAATGTAGTGCTTAAGACCTAGCACTCTGGAGTCAGCAGGCCTGACTCCTGACTCTACCCTTGGAGCCAGATAGTTAACCTCTCTGAATCTGTTTCCCATCAGCCAACAGGGGAAATAATAGTACCTACCTTACAGGGGGCTGGGAAGGCAAAAGGAGATGAGGTACATAAAGCATGTAGCAAAGTACCTGACACTTAAATTATCAACAGGTGGTAGTAGCCATTATTATCATTTTCAGTGCTTAAGAGTGTATAGGTCAGAGTAGGTGCAACATACATATTCACTGAGTGAATCAAAGAAAATTCTGTCACACATACACAAAGGAAGAAATAGAGAGGGCATTCAAATTAGTTACTCTCATGTACTTTTGAGGAGGGGTTGGATAGCAAAGCTATTGATTGAAGTGATTTTTAGAGTATTATTGTTGAAGAGTCTTTATCTATTTACCCGTCTTTGACGGTTATATTGGGCGCTAGTTTGATTTATTTCCTGCCGTGGGCAGTTGTCTGATCCCATCTTGCTTGTGTCATTGCCTAAAAAAACAACATCATTCGGTGTTCCAGTTACTTATTGGAACAAGAAACATCTAAAGCTGAGTGTTTCTCTTCTCCAGTTAGGGGTCTAAATGAGGCTTTTCCTGCCTGCTGAGAGTGTGATGAGGCTGGGAGGAGAAAGAGGAGAGCAAGGGAACCAGACAAGAGTTCCAGGGGCCACACATTGAAGGCATGATATTGGGAAGGGGAAATAAGATAGACCAGACCTCTGGAACAGCCGAATAAACCCAGCTCCTCTCCTAGTGTTATCTGCCATCCTCTCAAATTAGGTAACCTCTGTGGTCCTTTTCCAGCCCAACATTTCTGTGTCTGTATCACCTCCATTCTGACAGAAAACCGAATAGACAGGTATGTAACAGCACAGAGTGGAGAGTGACCAGTTTGATCTGCAGGGGCCAGGACAGGGACAGGCCAGAGGAAAGAGGGAAAGAGCAGAATCAGGGAAGGTTTACCACAGAAGGTGAGTTTGGAAGGGTGCAGAGAAGTTTTCCAGCCATGCAGGGAAGGCAGGGCTTCCGGTTAGCGGGAATGCATGTGTGGAGCAGTAGAATAAAACAGCTGTCATATTGGCCACTGCAAGCAATGTGTCAGAAGGTGAGACTGATTGGGACAGGCGACAAGGACTTTCCTTTGATGAGAGTTAAATGTGAATGTCGCAAAGCACCACCAAAGGGCCTCTCATGGAAGATGGTGTTTTTAGAGGGTCCTTTGGTTGCAGTCGGAAGATACACTGGAGGGAGAAAGACCTCTTCTGTAAAGCAGAGAAGTTGAGCCTCACCCTTTTACTACTGTAGTGGATGCTCTCTTATACCCTCCAGGAGCCAGGCTGAGGTCTAGCATATTCATTATTAAGAACATAGACTCAGGAATATTTTCTGAGGTGGTGAATACCTTCTGCCCTTTCACCTCTTGGGAGTTTCCTCAAAACCAAGAGGACAAGAAAAATACACACAAGCTCCATTGTCTTAGAAAATGAGAGACATTGCAACAGGGAATGACACAGTACGGAGCTGAATATGAAGGTCACTGACATTGCAGGACTGAGGGAGGTGAGACTTAAGTGGCAGGTGCCGACAGGAAGGAAATTGGAGACATCAAACACAACTGAAGATGGGATGAGGTATCAGGCTTGAAAACAGGGAGATTTTTGAAAGGGAAAGTCTGTGCAGGAAACAACCAGACCTGCTGCCCTCCTCTCCCACCCTTAAAGGAGTTAGGAAGTTTATTCTCTGATGAAAACCTAGAGAAGCTTTGAACTCAAGGACCCCCAAGAGTAGAGCAGGAAAGGGATGAGGCACCGAAACAGAGACTGAGAGTATTCACTTACTGACCAGGGAAATCCCAGCTCGCTTTCCCTTACAGTTTTCAGACCTCCAGTAGGCAGTTTATGTTTGCAGGCAGGAGATGGAGGAAGGTAATTCTTAGGAAGAACTCAACTTTCCCAGAAGAGAAATTGGATTTTGGCTCACTGTCCAGTGCAGGCCACCTAACAATAGACCCTCCCCACCACACAAAACTACTCAGTTTCGTTGCCTTGTTTCCAAATATTAACAGACATCAAGGACCAGCAGACACCTGAAGAAAGCCTCCAGTGGGAAAGATCGTTTAAAGAAAAAAAGCAGCATCATTTCAAACAGCCAAAAAAACCCTTACCAAAACCTATAATTAATATCCTCAGAGATATTAGAGAAAATGTTATATCCATAAAACAAGAATAGGATGCTACCAAAGAAAAGAGTAAGACCTCCTGAAAAATAAAAATATGATTTAAAAAGTTTTTAATTCATAGAAAGTTCGAAAGATAAAGTTAAGAAATCTTACAGAAAGTTGGAGAAAAGATAAAATGATGGGCATGAGGAGAGATAAGAAAATTAGAATATCAATCCAAAATATACAATATCTAATTAACAGGAAATTGGGGGCTGGGGTTCAGAAAAAACGTAGAGGAGGAAATTATCAAAGAAATAATACAAAAAATCTTCTGAGGACCCTGCCTGGTGTAACTCAATGGCTTGAGCACCACACTGTGAACCAAAGGGTCGCCAATTCGATTCCCAGTCAGGGCACATAACTTGGTTGCGGGCCAGGTTCCCAGTTGGGGGCACTCGAGAGGCAACCACACAGTGGTGTTTCTCTCCCTCTCTTCCTCCCTCCTCCTTTCTCTAAATAAATAAATAAATAATTTAAAAGAAAACAAACAAAAAAACCTTCTGAGGACTAAGGGACAGATTGGAAAGGCCAATAGAGTACCCAATAAAAACTATGCCATGATAAAATTTAAGTCTACCACGAAAAGAGAAAGAAAAGATTCTGTAAGAATAACACTTGACTTGCCAGCAACACTGCAAGTTGGAAGCGAAAGGAGTGGTGCCTTCAAAACACTAAGTAAAAATTGTTGCCTAGCTAGAATTCTATATCCAATCAAAATCATTGATCAAGTGTACAATAAGAATAATTTCAGACATTCAAAGTCTCAAAATAATTTAACTCCCATACACCTTCCTTCGGGAAGTTACTAGAGAACATATTCCACCCACACAGGAGAGTGAAAAGAGAGAAGTAAAGACACAGGATCCAGGAAGTAGCGGCAAAGGGAACCCCCAGCCTGGGGAACAGCTAGCTGTCTGGAGTCAGAGGCTGAAAGGAGCATAATGGAAATTACTGATTTCACCATAAGGACAATTTTACTTAGAGGCTGTCAGATGGTGAGAAAAGACCTACAAAGAGAAAGTAAGAAAACAAAGCAAGGGGGCAAGGAGGCCATTAATTCCAGGAAAGACAAAAATTTATTCAAGAATTTGATCATAGTATATTACTTGGCTCATCAATGGTATACTCTGAGCAAAGTGATATGAGCACTGAATTTGATTTAACCAAAAATGATGATATTGGGAAAATGGAAGAAAGCTTGAATCTCATCTAGCACAATAGTAAATCAATAGGTAATATTTAAATTTGATTAATCAAAAGATAGTAGTGTAACCATTTAATTTAGAAATAAGAGGATAAGAAACAGCTACAAGAGTTAAAAGTGTCTGCCTCTGGGTGGCAAGTAGGGGCAAAGGATGAAGACAGAGATGTAGAATGAACAGCTTTCTTCATTTAAAGCCTTTCAGTACTCTGATTCTTAAACTATGTGTGTGTCACAAAGGTTTGGATTTGAATCTTGGAGCAACCATGTTGCTACCTGTGTGACTTTGACAAATTATTTTAATCCTCTCAGGCTTTGTTTTCCTCAATAGTAATATAAAGGGAATGCTTTAGTACCATTCACATTTTTTAAAAATTTTATTGAATTTATTGGGGTGACATAAGACAGTACAGGTCAAATGTTTGACACAGAGTAAAGCCCGCGATGAAAGTTTTTTGCTTAATCTAATTACCTGGTGCCCTGTTTTCCTCTCTGGATACCCTGACCCCTCACCCTTCATCAGTCATGAAGTCTCAGCGTGGATTTAAGTCCCCCCAGGTGTGTTTGCATGTTGCAGCTTATCTCTACTGTGGAATAGAAGGTTTGATACTTATTTAAAAAACTGAGCCAGGTGACCCTTGACCAAAAGTATAGTTAGTTCTTTTAGGAGGGGTTTTGGTGATGTGAAAACACCATCTCTCCTCTGGGAAAGGAA
Organism: Furipterus horrens; assembly: GCF_987537825.1. NCBI lineage: Eukaryota > Metazoa > Chordata > Mammalia > Chiroptera > Furipteridae > Furipterus > Furipterus horrens. The sequence goes on from NW_028327173.1 coordinate 155,334,301, forward strand.
ACTCAAGTCACAGTCAATACTCTCAGCCACTGGTGAGCGAAAGCTTATGAGAACCAGCCACCTCAGAAGGCTCCAGGATCTCGCAGTTTGTGGCCACAAACATTTCCAGCCTACCGCCTTAATCCCTTCTGCTGATGTAATAAGATCCCTCAGTTTATCATGAAAACTGAGCTGTGGTATTGTGACCCAGCTACCTGCCGCCCACAGGTGACAGCTACACCTGTGAGGCTGGCCCACTTCCCACACACCCAGGGCACCTGCAGGCTCCTGCAACCTCCCTGCCTTTGTTTTGTTGAACAGGGAAGTCGAGGGTTTCCTGGTGAAGGTTATTTCTTCTTTCACTGCAGGAATTGCGCCATATGCAAGGCCCAGGCCCAGGTACTGTGGATGATAGAGAAATATACTTGGCCTCAAAGGCATTTTCCATCTAATGGGGGAGATAGATGGTCAGCACCCATTAGACTAGGAAATGAACTAATAGGGTGACTGTGGGCTGCATATGGAATACGCAAGGTCTTGAGTTTACATGTGGGAATGCTACTTTGGAGCTTCTCACACAGACCTGGGAACAGGTAAGCCCCAGGTCAGTTAGTTACTTTTAAGAAGAAGTAAGTATTCTTCAAATATTTGTCATGTTTTATTCCTGGAGTGGCAGTGACAGCAGTGGTGTGGGGTGAGGGTGCTGTCTGAAAAGATGACAGTTCTTACCAAGAACAGTGAGTTATGGACAAAGTGACCATACAATTCATTATCCAAACAGAGACACTTGAGAGTAAAAGGAATATAATAAGTATATCAGGACAATAAGCATAAGCCAGGACAGGCCATGACAAACCAGACGTCTGGTCTCCCTACTTAGAGCTACTTAGTAATTATAAAAGGGAGTAGAGCCAGGGACCTATGGACCTAGAGTTCATGCAGGTTCAGAAGGCTTTTCAGGTAACTCACAACATTCCTGCATTAGATTGTAAATGCCTTTGAGGCCAAATATACTTCTATTCTCATCCACAGAACCTGTCATGGTTCACTGTACATTTCTTCCTCAGTAAGGTTGCTCAGGGAGCCAGTTTTTACCAGTGACCAGTATCTGTCCACCTCTCTGGTTAGGACTGCTGAAAGAACTTCACCACCTGAGTTTTGACCAAGAAGCTACTTAAAAATTAAACATATGTATGCTGCTCCCCTGGTCCCTTGACTCCTCCTGCATGGAAACCAATTCAAGGTTTGTTTTGCTCTGGATTATAACTGCGTTATCAAACTGCCTTGCCTTATGGGAGAACTGCCAACCTCTCTTTGAACAGTTCTCTTCAAAGAGGAACTCTTTATTCCTAAATCACAGCACAGTGGTTTCACAGAGCAGGAAAGAATACATACTCATATTGCTCTTTTAAGCAAAAGGTCGTTCAATCAAAAAAATCTAAACTTGTTGCTTGAAGAGAGTCCTAGTTACCTAGCACTTTTACCCCATTCCATTCAATTTTCTGTTAAATATCATGGAGTTACAAAACTTGCAAGTTAAAATTATACTTATTTATTTACCTGCCTCTCCCACCAGGCTGTGATCTCCTTGGGTATATCAATTGCCTTATTAACTTAAAAGATCATGAAAATGACCATAGGTTCAGACATATTTGCAGGGAGGGGCCTCATAAATGATGATATGGTTGAATGGAACGCAACCCAGTCTTAACCCCACCTCTCCTGTTGACACAACCTTGGCTTAAGTTTTCACACTCAAAACAGTTTTTTCTTTGTGATTTTTATTTATAGCAAAGTATACTCTTTGCAGGCCACCTGAAGCAGCTGGGAGCTGGTTTCCTCCCATTCTTCCCCTTCGCATCCCAGTGGGACAGTTTAGTTGCCTTAGTCTTGCAGCCTCTGGGTCTATCTGTTAAATGAGGAGATGATCAAGATGTTTCTCTCCAGTCCCTCAGGCCCAAACATTATCGCTCTGGAAAATTATTCTATCTTTCTCTTTGGACTGTGTTCCCAGTTTTCTTCTTCCTTGTCAAATGAAAATCGTTGCTTCAGATTGTTTCAGTCTGACAGATCTTTGTCACGTGGCTCCTCCTTTTTGGCAATTTACTGAGATTCACCAGTTCCATCAACAAAACAATGTATACATTGTTCTAGTGTCAGATTGGATATGGAGTAAATGTTGGCATCAACATTTAATTCTGTCAAATTGTCTCACCTTGCCTCTTAAAAATCAAAGTGGGAAAATCAGAGGGCTACCTGTTGGCCCATACTGTGTGTATTGGGGGGGAAAGAGTTTCGTGTATGGGTGACAAAAAAAGGTGTGCAGTGATGTGGATTCATAACCAACATAAATATGTAGAAACATAAGGGCAATTATTACTATGTAAGTACAGTCTCCGGATATGTTTTCATTTGGTCTCCTCCTCCTCCAACAGAAACCAAACGATCGTGATCACAAAGTGAGAACAGCAATAGGAAACGGCCTGCGAGGAGATGTGTGGAGAGAATTCATCAAGAGATTTGGGGACATTCACATTTTTGAGTTCTATGCTTCCACTGAAGGCAATATCGGCTTTGCGAATTATACGAGAAAAATTGGTGCTGTTGGAAGAGTAAACTATCTACATAAAGTAAGTACATTGAAAAATGAGATTGTATATTGCCAATTTTCAGAATACAGAGATTTCTTAAAAGCTGTGTCATCATGATGTTATTATCAGAATTTCATGAAGCATCAGAGTTGTGGTCCATCCATATCACCTAGAGAGTTTTTGCTCAGCCTCTATAACAAGGACCTCAATAAGATAGGTTGCTCTAATTTTAAAATCTCAATCTCTGTGAATAACAACCCATTATGCTTTTGCCATCTGCAAGTCAGGTAAAGTATTCATGATGTCGTTTATGCTTGTATGTGATAAAACATCTGACGGTTACCAGTTTCATGAGTTTACCATATTCTGTGAAATGGTAAAATGTGCTCTTTTTTTTTTTTTCAAATTATAAGAGAAAAATTATTTAGAAAGTTACAAAGGTAGTAGAAATGGCACAGCTGGGCTGTGTAGGCTCAGGAAACAAGCCACAGAGGCAGAAGAAGGGCCCTTGGAGCTTAGGAGAGAGAAAGGCAAAGATAATGCTCCTGAGGGGAAGAGGGGGAGTAGAAAGGCATCAGTGTGCTCCAAGAGGGACAGTGCTTGGTGGCGCCTTCGTCTTGAGGGTTTTAAAGGCTGGGGGTCTAGGGGAAGTCTTAGGGGGGAATTTCAATAGAATATCCATCAGCTTTATGCTGATATGCCAAAATGAGTTTTATTCCACTTCCATCCTTGGATATGGTTGGCACTAACTGGGTTTCTGTTATCTGTCTCCCTGAGTAAGGTGATTTAAGCTATTTACCCTCTGACTGAGTGAAGTGTAAACCATTTACTCCTAAGTGTCCTTGATTAGGGAAGTTAGGATTTTGCTATTTACTAGATGGCTGTAAACTGCTTGGCTGTTTAACTATCTCAGTTTCCCTGTTCCACTTGTCTTGGCTTACTAGACTGTCTCATTCCCCACTCAGAGACTTCCATTCCTGAAATCTTTTAGGGATAATGAGAGGACGGTAGGTCTTCAGTAACTTCTTGCTCACAAGGGATGTGGTTCCTCCCTATATAGGGTATGGAAGTCTCTCCCTGCCTAATCTAAGCGAGACAAGGGAATGGCATCCCAGACTGGAACAGAGAGGCTGTTAGCTAATTCTTTCGAACTAGGGATGGGTGGAAATCCCTGAAGCAGCGGCATCTTGATAAGGAATTGTTGTATCCTGAAGCAAAGTTCATTGATTGCTCCATATTTCATTGACTTAATTATGTAGTCCTGAATGTCAGTTCAGTCAAATTGTTGAGTCTCATTTCAGGAGGTTTTGATGCAGATGGGCTCCTCCCAAAGTATAAGTACGCAATTCATTACTTAAAAAGAGGTATGCCTTTGAAAACAGAAGGAAAAAGACAAAGGTTAATGATCAGAGCAAATTACAAACCAGTTTCTGAGTGTGTACAGCTTTCAGTTGAGAAGATTGATAGCTTGCAGACCCCCTCGGGCACAAAGGTTGAATTGCTTGTCGACCTTCTAGAATCACATAGGTCATGTATTCCAGTTCCTAGAATAACAGCTTTCCACATACATTAATCACTTAAGCCTATCAACTCTAACTACAGCTAAAATCTTTAACTCTTGAATTTCCCTGTCATATTGTATTGTGTGTCCACCACCCCAAGTCATGTCTCTATCACTATTTATCCACCCCTATTTCCTTCGGATAATGACCATACTGTTATCTGCCTATGAGGGCTCTTTTTTTAATCCCTTCACATTTTTTTACCCAACCTCTGTATCTCCTCCTCTCTGACAGCTATGAGTTTGTTTCTATTTTGTTTGTAAGGATATTTTGTTTATTAGGTTCCACATATAAGTGGACTGGCTTATTTCACTTAGCATAATGTTCTTCGGGTCCATCCATGCTGTCACAAAAGTAAGATGTCCTTTTTTTTTATGGCTGAGTAGTATCCCATTGTGTAAATGTACCACAGCTCTTTTATCCACTCATTACTGATGGGTACTTAGGCTGCTTCCAAACTTTGGCTATTGTAAATATCACTACAATGAGCATAGGTGTGTATATATTCTTTTGAATCAGTGTTTCGGGTTTCTTCAGCTATATTTCCAGAAATGGAACTGCTAGGTCATAAGGCAGTTCCAATGCAATTTTTTGAGGTAACTTCATACCATACTGTTTTTCACAGTGCCTGCACAAATCTGCAATCCAACCAAAAATGCATGAAGGTTCCCTTTTTTCCCACATCCTCACAAAACTCTTTGTTTATTGATTTATTCATGATAGCCATTCTGACAGGTGAGGTGATATCTCATTGTGGTTTTAATTTTCATTTCTCTGATGATTATTGATGTTGAGCATCTTTTTATATGTCTATTGGTCATCTGTATATCCTCTTTGGAGAAGTGTCTATTTGGGTCCTGTACTTTTTTAAATTGGATTGTTGTATAAGTTTTGGTGTTGTATAAGTTCTTTGTAAATTTTGGATATTACCCCTTAGCAGATGTGTCATTGGTGAATGTTATCTTATTCAGTGGGTAGTGTTTTCATTTTGTTGAGGGTTTCCTTTGCTGTGCAAAACTTTTTTAGTTTGATGTAGTTCCATTTGTTTCCCTTGCCTAAGGCAATTTATCAGAAAAAAATTTTTATCAGGAAAAAATATTCCTACAAGAAATGTCTGAGACTACCTATGTTTTCTTCTGGGATTTTTATGGTTCCAAGTCTAACATTTACGTCTTTAATCCATGTTAAGGGTGTGAAGCTGGTCTAGTTTCATTTTTTTGTATGTATCTGTCTACTATTCCCAATACCATTTATTGAATAGACTATCTTCACCACAGTGTATGTTCTTACCTCCTTTGTCAAATACTAATAGACCATAAAGATGTGGGTTTATTTCTGGGCTCTCTATTCTGCTCCATTGTCTATGTGTCTGTTTTTATGCCAGTACTATGCTGTTTTGATTACTTGTAGTGTATTTTGATATCAGGTAGCATGATCCTCCAAAATTGTGTTCCTTTCTCAAGATTGCTGTGGCTATTCAGTGTACTTTGTGCTTTCATATAAATTTTTGAAATATTGTTCTAGTTCTGTGAAATACACCATTGATATCTTGATAAGAATTGTATTGAATCTATAGATTGCTATGATTAGTATGGACATTTTAATGATGTTAATTCTTCCTATCCATGAAAACAGTATATGCTTTCACTTATTTGTATATTTTTTAATTTCTTTCCTAAGTGTCTCATAATTTTCTGAGCATAGGTCTTTTTTAACCTCGGTTAAGTTTATTCCTAGGTATTTTATTATGCAATTGTAAATGGGATTGTTTTCTTGGTTTCCCTTTTGAAAGTAAATTATTGTTGTATAGAAATGCAACTCATTTCTGGATATTTATTTTATATTCTGCTGCTTTAAGGAATTCATTTATCAGTTCTAGTAGCTTCTGAGTGGAATCTTTAGGGTTATCTTTTTACAGTACTATCTCATCTACAAATAAAGACAGTTTTACTTCTTCATTTCCAATTTGGGTGCCTTTTATTTCTTCTTTCACGTGATTGCTGTGGCTAGAACTTCCAATATTATGTTTAATGAAAGTGGTGAAAGTGAAAATCCCTGTCTAGTTTCTGATCTTAAGGAAAATACTTAAATTTTGGCCCTTGAGTCTGATGTTGGTTGTGGGTTTGTCATATATAGCCTATATTATATAAAGGTATTTTCCTTCTTTTCCCACTTTGCTGAGAGTTTTTGTCATAAATGGATGCTAGATTTGATCAAATGCTGTTTCTGCATCTATTCATATGATCATTGGATTTTTACCCTTCATTTGGTTTATTTGGTGAATCACATTTATTGATTTGTGGATATTGTACCAACCTTGCATCCCCAGAATAAGTCCCACCTGGTCATGGTGTATGATCTTTTTAAGGTATTGTTGGGTCCAGTTTGCTAATATTTTGTTGAGGATTTTAGCATCTATGGTCATCAGAGATATTGGCCTATAATTTTCTTTTTTTTTTTTTTGTAGTGTCTTTATCTGGTTTTGGAATTAGGATAATGCTGGCCTGGTAAAATGAGCTGGGAGTCTTCCCTCCTTTGAAGTCTTGGAATAGTTTGAGAAAGTTAGGTGTTAGCTCTTATTTGAATGTTTGGTAAAATTCTCTTGTGAAGCCATCTAGTTTGGGACTTTTGTTTGTTGGGAGGGGTTCTTTTTTACATTTTTTAATTTAATCTTTATTTTATTTTTTTTCCATTACCATTTAGTCCCCATAAACCTCTGTTCCCCCAGAAATCACCATACCATTGCCCATACAGAGTATTTTTGTTGTTGTTTTTTGTTTGTTTGTTTTTTAATTACTGCTTTAATTTTACTATTTGTAATCTGTCTACTAAGATTCTCTGGTTCTTCCTAATTTAGTTTTGGAAAATGTTAAGTTTCAAGAAATTTATCCATTTTGATGATATTATTCAATTTGTTGGCATATTGTTGTTTATAATATTTTCTTACACCCCCTTGTGTTTCTGTGCTATCAGTTGGTACTTCTCCTCTTTTGTTTCTGATTTTATTTATTTGGGTCCTCTCTCTTTTTTCGAATGAACTGTTTAAAGGTTTGTCAATCTTATTTAACTTTTCAAAGAACCAGCTCTTGGCTTCATTGACATTGTATTGCTTTCTTAGACTTTACCTTGTTTATTTCTGCTCTGATCTTTATTAGTTCCTTTCTTCTACTCCCTTTAAGCTTTGTTGTTCCTTTCCAAGCTTCTTTAGGTGTAAAGTTAGATTGCTGAACTGCAATTTTCTTGTTTGTTGAAGTATGCTTGTAATGCTGTGAATTTTCCTCTTAGGACTGCTTTTGCTGTGTCCAAAAAATATTGGGCTGATTTGTACTCATTTTCATTTGTTTCAAGGTATCTTTTGATTTATTCCTTGATCTTGTTGTTAAACTTATTCATTGTTTAGTAACATGTTATTTGGCCATCATGTCTTTGTGTGTTCTTCTGGTTTTTTTCTTGTGATCGATTTCTAGTTTTATACCATTATGGTCAGAGAAGATGCTTGTTATGATTTCAATATTGAGCCTTGTTTTGTATCCTAACATGTGATCTTATCCTAGAATATATCCCATGTGCACTTGAAAGGAATGTATATTCTGCTGCTACTTTGAGGTGAAATGCTCTGAAGATACTAATTAAATCCATCTGATCAAGTGTGTAATTTAAGGCCACTGTTGCCTTGCTGTTTCTCTTTCTGCAAGATCTATTCATTGAAGCCAATGGGATGTTAAAATCTACTGCAACTGAATTACTGTCAATCTCTCCCATTATGTCCAACTAGATTTGCTTTGTATATTTAGATACTCCTATGTTGGGTGTGTAAATGCTTCCAAGGTTATATCCTCTTGTTGGATTGTTCCTTTTAACATTATGCAGTGTTCTTCTTTGTCTCTTACTATAGCCTTTTTTAAATGTCATTTTTGTCAGATATAAGTATTGCTACTCCAGCTTTTTTTCCTGTCCATTCACATGAAATATTTTATTTCATCCTTTTACTTTTAGTCGTTGTGTATCTTTTCTTCTGATGTGGGTCTCTTGTAGACAGCATACATAAGAGTTTTGTCTTCTTATCCATTCAGCTATTCTGTGCCTTTTGATTGGAGCATTTAAGCTATTTATATTTAAAGTGATTATTTATGGGTATGTATTTATTGCCATTTTATTCTTTGTGTTTCTCTTTTCTTCTTTTTCTACTCTCCTCCTTCTTCTACTTCTCTAAGAAGACCCTTTAACCTTCTTGTAATACTGGTTTGGTGGTAACAAACTCCATTAGCTTTCCTTGTCTGGAAAACTCTTTGTTTCACCTTCAAATATAAATGATAGCTTTGCTGGGTAAAATAGTCTTTGTTGTAGGTTCTTGCTTCTCTTCATTTTGAATATTTCATGCCAATCCCTTCTAGCCTGAAGGGTTTCTTTTGAAAAATCAGCTGATAGTCTAATGGGAGCTCCCTTGTAGGTAACTAACTGTCTTTCTCTTTCTGCTTTAAAATTCTCTTTTTGTCTTTAACCATTGCCATTTTAATTTTGATGTGTGGGCATCTTTAGGTTCATCTGCTCAAGAGCTCTCTGAGCTTCCTGGACATGTGCATTCTTTTTCCTTCACCAAATTAGAAAAAATTTTCAGCCATTATTTCTTCAAATAGGTTCTTGATCCTCTGTTCTTTTCTTTCTTTTTCTGGTACCCCTAGGATGATGATGTTGTTGCACTTTATATTGTCCCAAGGGTCCCTTAAACCATTTTCATTTTTTATTCTTTTTAAAAATTTTTAAATTATATTTTAATGTTTATGCTATTACAGTTGTCCCAATTTCCCTTTCCCCCAACTCCCACTCCCTTAGGCATCCCCCATACCATTGTACATGTCCATGGGTCATGCATATATGTTCTTTAGCTACTCTATTTCCTATGCTGTACTTTACATCCCCATGACTATTCTGTAACTACCTATTTGTACTTCTGGATCCCTTCACCTTTTTTACCCATTCCTTAACCCCCATCCTGTCTGGCAACCATCAAAACATTCTCAGTATCTGTGTTTTTGTTTTTGTTTTTTATCCTCACCTGAGGATATGTTTTATTGATTTGAGATAGAGAAAAAGAGATATGAGAGAAAAACCAATCGGTTGCCTCCCATATGCAACCCAACTCCTAACCGGGATGGAACCTGCAACCTCAATATGTGCCCTGACAAGGGATCAAACCCACAACCTTTTGGTTCATGAGACTACATTCCAATAAACTGAGCCACTCAGCCAGGGCAAGTCTTTTCTTTTTCACTGTTGTTTTGTTTTGTTTTTTTTTAACTCCTCACTTGAGGATATGTTCTATTGATTTGAGAGAGAGAGAAAGGGAGAAATAGGAAGTAAGAGAGAGAAAAAAACATCAGTGTGAGAGAGAAACATTGATCAGTTGCCTCCCATTCATTTCACCCTAACAGAGGATCAAACCTGCAACCTAGTTATGTGCCCTGACCAGGAATTGAACCAACGCTCCAACCAACTGAGTGACCCAGCCGGGGCGATTCTTTTTTCTTTTTTTGCTCTTCTGATTGGGTGTTTTCCTCTACTTTGTCTTCCAAATCACTATTTCATTTAAACTACTGTTTATTCTTTCTAGTATATTGTTCATTTCAGATATTGTAATCTTTACTTCTGACTGGCTCTTTGTTATGGTTTCTATGTCCTTTTTTATGTTTGCTGTCTCTTTGTTTAAGTTCTCATTGATTTCATCCATCCTTCCCCTAAGTTCCTTGATCATTTTTATAACCATTGTTTTGAACTCTATATCTGGTAAATTGCTTCCCTCCATTCCGCTCAACTGGAGATTTCTCATGTTCTTTCATTTGGGGCATGTTTATTTGTTTCCCCATTTTGGAAGCCTCCTTTGTTTGTTTCTATGTGTTAGGTAGATCTGCTGTTACTCCCAGTGTTGGTAGGATAGCCTTAGGTAGTAGGTGTTTTGTGGGGCCCCATGGCACAGTCTCCTTTATCACCTGTGCTGGGTGCTCCAAGAATGTTCCTTGTGTGGATTATGTGGCCTTCCTGTTGTAACTGAGACTTGATTGCTATTGGATCACTTGAGTGTGTGGTTTATCCTCAGGCTGACTGATTGTAATGATCAACCCAAGCACAGTGTGTGTGCTGACCACTTAGAGTGGAATTTGCCTCAGCAGGGTCTGGTGCCTGCTGAGATCTCTCTTTGGATATGTTACTTGTGAAGCTATTTGGAACCTGCTATCATGTTGTCTGAAGCTGGCCACTGGGTGTGCTGGTTCTGGGGCCTCTTGGGAGGGACTCTGGTGCACTTCAATGTCAGATGCTGCCTGTGACTGGCCCTGGGCAACCTATTTGTAGCTACAAAGTGACCTACAGCTTGTGGCTGCCTCTGCTGGGTGCATGCTGGGAGAATTAAGCTGTGCACCAAGGCTTGCTTTTACCAGCACTGGACCCAGTGGCAGGTCAGCAAAAATTCCTCAGAACCCTGAGGTCCACACCCACCTGTCTCCATCTGCCAGCTGCCTGTTAGGATGAGTCACTGAAAGAGCTTCTGTGGTACTAGAGGTGTATGCAGTAGGTTCTCAGTGAGTCGCCAGGTAGGGATGAGATATGTTCCCCAGATCTATATGGGTTCAATCTTGGTGCCAGTGTTCAGTCTGAGGCCACCCATGGATTCTCACACACCTTTGTGTTAGGGTGAGTGTGAAGGAGTCATCAGGATGAGACCAGCAGTTTATCAGGCCTAAACAGACCAAACCTTGAAGGGAAGGCTCTGTACAAGTCAGGCATGTGAGAGAAAAATTCCCCCTGTTCTAGAGCTGTACAACTCAGTCTTTCCCAGATTCTGTCAGGAGCCTGATCTCAGCAGGAAGGGTCCACTGGGAACTGAGAAGGGGGGTAAGTGCCAGTCAGGCTTGGGGTAATTTGAGTGGTGTGGTCCCAGCCTCAGAGCCACACAACTCAAACATTTCCAGATTCTGCCCGGACCTCAGCAGGGTGGAGCCACCAAGGGACAAGAGGGTGGGCCACCAGGAGTTTCAAGAGTGGAGCTAATGGATCTATAGTGAGGAGAGGTGCCAGTCAGGATTGCAGAAAAGTGGGTGAAATGGCCTCCACCCCTAAGACACACAAGTCAGCAACTGACACCACTTTGAGTCTGCCCAGACATCTAAACCTTGGCCCAGGCTGCTGACTCCTTAGCAGGGAAATAGCCCCACAGGTTGGGTTGACAGGGAGACCAGAAGGTAAGGCAGTTGCTTTCCTTCAGGCTGATGTCACATGGAGGAACATGCTCCACACAAGAAAGATGGTGCAGTAGAGTGACTCAGCACAGGGTGTCCCAGTGGTTGACCCCTCAGCTCTCTTCCCAGAGCCATAAACCCCAGCCTCTTCTCATACGACTATAGCCTTCTCTGCTCTCCCTCCACCAGGGCCCAGGGTACATGGCTACAAAAGAGATTTTGTGTGTTGGCCCTTTAACAAACTGCCAGAGTTTATAACAGACTTCTGTGTCTCCCTGGTGGACAGAAACTTTGTTACTTTTCACAGCCAGATGTCATGTGGGTACCTCTTGCAGGCTCTTGTGCTCTGGACTGGGGAGCCCACCTTGGGCTTGAGATCCCATGCTCATCAGAGGGAACCCCCACTCCACAGCTGAGATATCCCTCTGGAACCTCAGCCACTGCCATTGAAGTGGAGCCAGCCTTTTTTGGGTCTCCACGATTCATACCAGTTTCAATGTGACCTCTTCTGTAAATCCTTGATTATAAGACTTCTCGTTGGCTAGTCTTCAGCTGGTTATTCAGGTTGATTGCTCTATATTTTAGTTGTACTTCCAGTTTGGTCCTGGGAGGAGGTGGGTGTAGCTTCCACCTACTCCATCACCATCTTAGTCCGTCCATCCTCATTTTTATTAATAAGCCAAATTAGGAACAATTTATTTACTGCATTAAATACAGCTGCATTTTGGCCTGATTATTTGCATAGTAATGGGTCATAGGTTTTCTTAGGTCTTCTTTGCTGGAATCTCATAATGAATCTCCAGGTTGAACTTTTAGCCTCTCAGGGCAAAGAAGCCAAGCCATATAGTTGCCATCAGGCTTTGCCTGCAATATCTATAGATTTGAGGGAATTACTCAAGTTCTTGAGGTCCCCAAAAATGTCTTGAGGTCCTTTCTTTGCCATCTCCCAGGAAAGAAACCTTTGTTTCTTACCTGGGAAGACTGCCATGAATCATTTGCATAAGCGAGGCACCAAGCTGTTTCTCTAAGGAGCTTTTATCAGCTTCCAAAGTCAATCTTAAGTCCTTAAAGCTTTCTGGTGACAACCAGAGTCTAAGCATGTCTCTCTCAATCATGACATTTTCTAGAGACAGCACAAGATATTTTTCCATTTACACTTGACAGCTTTCAAGGAGACTGGAGAATGTCCTAATTACCCATCAAGAAGCCTTATTGAGACTCTCAGTGAAAGTTTTAAGGGCTGGGAATGAGCAGTGGAAACAAAGAAAATCTCAGCCCCAATTCAAGAAGTTACATATGTAACATCTCAAAGAGTTGTTTAAATGAAAGAAAGAGAAACTCAGTGACAGAAGATAAGATATGACATGACAAGATTGAAGTTGTCAAAATAGGTGTAATAAGTGCTTCAGATAGAGGACTGGGATTTATAGTATGAGTCACAATAGTATGATCCAGGAGCATGATTAATACACCTTGAACCAGGTCAAGGAAGTTGGGTCCCTAATAGAGAGAGAAATACAAAAAGAAAGTGTGCTCGTCTTGTTTGTGAAATGTGGTATTTCTTTTTCATTATGTTGTGGGTTACAACTACCTGAGGAACTTTTTACATATACAGGTGCCCTAAGCTTTGGATGCAGGTGTCTTGAGGTAGGGCCCAGGCATGTTTTTTGTTTTTGTTTTTTGTTAGTTTGTTTTGAAAGCTTTGCAGCCAGGGTTAAGAAGGATTACCTTGCGAACACTGTGTTCACGTAATAACTGCTTTGCAGTTGACATATAACATTATATTACTTTCAAGGGTACAAGATGATTCAATATTAATATATATTGCAAAATGATCACCACAATAAGTTGGTCTAGTTAACATCCATCACCTCACATAGTTACAGTATTTTCTTGTGATAAGAACTTTTAAAATCTCTCTTAGCAACTTTAAAATATTCAATATGCTATTATTAACTATTGTCCTCATACCCAGGACTCATTTATTTTATAAGTGAAAGTTTCTACTTTTGAACCATTATTACCCATTTTTACCCACTCTTCAACCACCAGTCTGTTCTCTGGCAACCACCAATCTGTTCTCTAAATATATGAGTTCTTTTTTTTTTTTTAGATTCCACAGATAAGTGAGATCATGTGGTATTTATCTTTCTGTAGCTGACTTATTTCACTTAGCATTGTGCCTTCAAAGTCTATCCATGTTGTCACATATGGCAAGATTTCCTTTTTATGGGTGAATAATATTTTTTAAGCATATTTTAAAATCTTTATTATCATTGATAATAGTGAACATTCCCTGGGGAATTTTAGCAAAAATATATCAATAAAAATTTTAATGAACATGAACATGTGCCTTGCTTATGCTAGGCACTGTGGGCAATTTCAAAAAACAAATCAATCAAAGTAGTATTTAACATATTGGTTACAAATGAGGGACATTAAAAAATATACAGTGTTTCTTGGAAGAAGGAAGAAGGTGGCAATCATCTACATGCCACAACCTGAAAGATAATACTTTCGCTGTTAGCAGCTTTAGCTGCTCTTTGTTTTCCTTTTTTAAGAAAAATTACTCTTTCTTTTTTTTTTTCAAAAATAAAAGAATGATTTAAGTTTTTAAACAAATATAGGAAAATACAAAGATGGCAGTGACAATTATCTCTAAATATACCACCCAGAAATAATCATCATTAAACTAGATGAACATCACTCTGGACATTTTTTTCTGCAAATATACAGAGTGAAAGGGGAAAGTTGGGTTCTAGTTTTAGGAGAACAGAGTTATTATACAACAGATTCTGTTTAAAAATTAATTAATTTAATTTTACTTGCACTTAGAAGAAAAAGAACCTGTTCAATTGTGAAAATCTTTGAACTTCAAATAACGATGTTGTCACCAGAGGCAAGAGCTTTTCTTTTCTTTCTTTTTTTTTTTTTTAATTTTATTTTTCAATTACAGTTGTCCCATTTTTCCCCCATTGCTTCCCCCCACCCAGCCCACCCCTTCTCCTGAAATCATATAACCTCCCCCTGTCTATTTCATACCAACTGGTTATGCTTCTTAGTCCCTGCACCATTTCCGCATTTCTCCCCCTTCCCCATCCCAGCTGATAACCCTCCAAATGATCCCCATACCTCTGATTCTGTTTCTGTTCTGGTTTGCTTAGTTGGATTTTGTTTTTATTTTTTAGATTTGGTTGTTGATAGTTGTGAGTTTGTTGTCATTTTAACGTTCATAGTTTTGATCTTTTCCTTAAGTAAGTCCCTTTGACATTTCATATAATGACTTGGTGATGATGTGCTCCTTTAGCTTTACCTTGTCTGGGAAGCACTTCATCTGCCCTTCCATTCTAAATGATAGCTTTGCTGGATAGAGTAATCCTGGTTGCAGGCTGCCTTTCATCATATTGAATACTGCTTGCCAGTCTCTTCCTGCCTGCAAAGTGTCCTCTGAGAAATCAGCTGATAGTCTTATAGGCACCCCCCTGTAGACAACTCTCCACGTCTCTCTTGCTGCCCCCAGGATTATGTCTTTATCTTTCACCTTTGGCATCTCAATCATGATGTGTTCTGGTGTGGTCACCTCTGAGTCCAACTCGCCCGGGATTCTCCATGCTTTCTGGATCTGTATGTCCATTCCTTCACAAAATTTGGGAAGTTTTCCTCATTTTTTTCAATTCTTGCTTCCTCATTCTGCACTGGTTGACTGTTTTTTTCTTCCTTATGTTCCAAATCATTGATTTGAACCCCGGTTTTCTTCCCTTCAGCATTGGTTTTGTGTGGATTTTCCTTTGTTTCATTTAGCATAGCCTTCACTTCTTCTCTTATGTGTTTGCCATGCTCAAGCATATCTGTCAAGTATATGAGCATCTTTATCACCAGTGTTTAAAATTCTGCATCTGTTAGGTTGGCTATCTCCTCATCTGTTAGGTTGGCTATCTCCTCATCGCTTAGTTCTCGCACTGGAACCTTGATCTGTTCCCCCTTTTGGGCCATACTTCTCTGTCTCCTGATTCTGACAGGCTTCTGTGTTTGTTTGCCTCTGCATCCCAGGTAGAGCTGTTGCTCCTGTTACGTTGTAAGGGGCGGAGCCTTAGGGATTCGTCAGTACAGGGCAACTTGTTTCACCATGTTGTGGCGCTGTATGTAAGGGAGGGGTCCAAGAGGGAACAATGCTGTCTGCCCAGCATTCAGCCCTTTTCCAAGCACCTCTCCCACTTCTGCACCGGACTGGCGCCCCTCTAGCTGCTGCCCTAGCCATCATTCCCAGAGTGGGTGAGTCTGTGGACATTCCAGGACTGTGGGGGCCTTCCAAACAAGTGGACTCTGCTGAGAGACTGGCAGTTTCTCCCTCCACTCCAACCTTCACTGGTCTACACAGTCAGAAGCAATGAGGCTTGATTTTCCCTGGAGCTGGGATTGTGGACTGCGAGGTCTGATGAGGAGCTGGGAACACTCCCTAGGTGTCCCTCCTGACTTTTTAAAACATGTGACTGTGCTTTCTGCTGGCCTGCTGCTGCCACCGCTGCTGCTGCTGCCATCACACCGCATCCTCTCTGCCCTGGCTCCACCCCTCCTACCTGTCTGGATGAGTATTTCTTCTTTATATCTTTGTTTGCTGGACTTCCATGCAGTTTGATTTTATGGAACTTCTGGTTGTCTCTAGTTTTGAGGTATTTGTATTCCTCAAATGTGGAGGGAGACACAGTGTGTCTGTCTAAACCTCTATCTTGGCTGGAAGTCCCATTTGCCTATTTTTTAATTGGATTGTTTGAGGGGGGTTGTTGGGGGTTTTTGTTTGTTTGTTTGTTTTTGGTTTTTGCTAATGAGTTCTTTATATATTTTGGTTATTAACTTCTTATCAAATATATGATTGATTTTTTTTATTCTTTATTGCCTGGAATCTCTGGACAATTTCTTTGCTTTTTTTGTGTTGAAGCAGTCAGTCTTCCAGATGACCATGTTTCTTCAAAATTTCAGGAATATTCAGCAAATGCTGAGCCTCCACTGGCTTGAAGAGCCACTGATGTCTTTATGTCTCTGGCAACTCCTCCTGCCCAGCCATAAAACAGCCACCCCAGAGCTCCCAAACAACCTGTGTCTCCAGGGACTGACCAGTAGATTACAGAGGATAGTGATCTGTGTGCATAAGAGATCTGGCTCTAGAGATTAAATTCCATTGCTTCTTGCCTTTTGGCTAAGATCAAGTGTAGAGATCAGGTTCCAGAATATTTTTATACTACCTAAATGACCTAGGGCAAATAGCTGTATGTTCCTTAAATCTAAATTTGATTATCTGTAAAACAGAGATTAAAAAGAGAAAATATAGAGCCCAGTGCCTAGCCCAAACTCAATGTTGATAAAGGTAAAGCATTGCTGAAAGGATTCAATGAAATAATTTATGAAAAAGTTATTAGAGGATATAGCCCAAATGCCTGTCATATAATAACCTTTAATAACTATTAACTGTAATGATTATTTTTATTCCATTCCTTATATTGTGGCCTGGTCTCTAGGCATTCCCAAGTACAATGACAATGACAGCCAAATCTACACTACATAGGTGCCTCCATTGTCCTCCACACCTGTGCCATCCAATATGGTAGCTACTACCTAGGTATGGCTATTTAAATTTAAATTGCATAAATAAAATCTTTTTTAGTTCTTTATTCACCCTGGCCACATTTCAAGTACTCAGTAGCAATATTTTTTTATTACTATGTAGAGCAGTATAAATATAGAATATTTCCATCGTCACAGAAAATTCTACTGGGAAGCACCACTAGAGACTGAGAATCAATTTCCTACTCTCCACTGGAACATTGTGGAGAGGGTCTGTCTTCTCTAGTTTCAGTCCAACCTGTACTAGCCCAAACCTTGAAGACCCAGGCTAAATGCAGTTCAAAACAAGAGAGGGCACAGAGCTGAGTTTGAGGCATGCTGCAAGCTATCTGTATTGTTATGATGAGTTGCAAGGAAACTTGTTTCAAACCAAACCTGAGGACCTTAAAAGTTGGTGCTGTATGTTACTAGATCTTTGTATCACATCTATCGATTGCCATGTTTTATTGTCAGTTTTTCTAGTTTAAATAAATATATATTTTAAAACTAAAAAAAGGGGGCAGGGTAGATAGCCCTATAATTGATGTGGAAAGAAGCATTAGTTACCACCCAATTTTTTTTACATGCTTGCAAATAATGATCTACATTTGTTGACTATGAATGCTACTTGCTTTTTAATGGTTGTCTGCTCTATCAAAGTGCATAATTGGTTAATTTATCATTATAGAATTGAATTTAAATTTGAAATAGACACAGTAATCATAGCTAATAATTACATCTAAATACTGTCATATTTGTACTGTCTCTTAATAGAGAAAATAATATACTTATTGCCATTATTGAATTATACAAATTTAAATGTATAGGCCATTAAATTATAGTATATATGACATACGATGGAGTTTTAATCACTTTATAAACATGAGCATGAAGTAATTATACAACTGAACCTTATATATATTGGAGAATGTGTCTCTGGAAATGCAAAACATATAACAGTGGCCTATTAAGGTTATACAAGATTTTAAAAACCCACCTGTGTCATGTCCACCAAAAAACATGTATGAGAATGTTCATAACAGCTTTCTTTTTAATAGTTGAAAACTGGAAATAATCCAAATTTTCATTAATAGGAGAATAGATAAATTGTTGTATATTGATACAAGGAAAACCACATGGCAATAAAAAATAAACAACTGAAACAAATATCAACATGGATAGATGAATATCACACATGTATGTTAAGTGAAAGAAGCAGGTACAAAGGCAAATATTTGTTTCATTTATCGGGAGTTTAAGACTACCTGGTGGTGATAAAAGTCAGAATAGTGGTTAATTTGACAGAAAGGAGCAGGAAGAAACTTTCTCAGGTAATACAAATATTTAATAGCTTGATCTGGGTGTATGCATATATAAAATTCACCAAGCTGTATACTTAAGATATGTGTTCTTTATATACTTTGTGCATGATACAGCGGTAAAAAATAAAATTGTGAAAATATGTGCTCAAAACGATCTATTTTAATTTTGTTAGCGTATCGTATCTTATGAGCTAATTAAATATGATGTGGAGAAAGATGAACCTGTCCGAGATGAAAATGGATATTGCATAAAAGTTCCCAAAGGTACTGTGGATTTTTATTCAACTAACCTGTCATTTTCTTACCTTGACCAAGTGACTGTTAAAAGCTAACCCATCACTGCGAAAACAAACACCTGGTAAAATTTATCAGAGTCAGGGGAAAAAGAGATTTATTTTTGTACTCTCAGAAATAGTTACAGAAACTCCAAAAGGTATTAATTTAACCACTACCTGTAACATAATTATAGTTTGAAACCTAGCTTAACAATTTCTTGATTGTGAGGTAAGCATTTGTGGAATAGGATATATAATTCTAGTTGCAAAATTATAGATTTAGGGAGTCTTTACCTTTAAGCTTAAACTGCTATTCATCTGTCTAATTATGTCCATAAATCATTATTCAGTACAAGGTTAGCATGTTAAAAATTACAAACATGTGGCCATATAGAATAATGTACTTTGTGTGCATGGTATATATGTGTGTATATGATGTATACGAATATAAATCTATATGTACAGCCAGCTTGCTGCTAATGAGGTGCATGGTACCAGCTTTTAAGAGGAGGTTAATAATAAAATTTACCTACTGCTAGCACATGAAATAACAATTTACTTTCTTCTGTCTTAGGTGACGTTGGACTCCTGGTTTGCAAAATCACACAGCTTACACCGTTTAGTGGCTATGCTGGAGGAAAGACTCAGACAGAGAAGAAAAAACTGAGAGATGTCTTTAAAAAAGGAGACATCTATTTCAACAGTGGTGATCTCTTAATGATTGACCATGAAGATTTCATCTACTTTCACGACAGAGTTGGAGATACATTCCGGTTGGTTTCTCGTGAATCATTGAAAAACATGCGCAATTTGGCTTACTCCTAAATTGGAATTACATTCCACTTTGGTTATAGTCTCTCTTAGCATGTCAGTTCAACCTCCTGTATTCCTAGAAACAAAGGAGCAAAATATAGGAGGGGTCACTTTACAATGCACACATGACAATAAGGCGGAAGATCTGTGTCTGATTTTTGAAATCTAAATAGCTTAGTCCATCCAATTCCTCCATTATTACTGGCCACTCTTGGGACAGCCAGGGGTTTTCAGAGTTTTCAATTATGGGGCTTTTCTTCAGATAAAAATCAAATCCAAATTAAGGTGGAGCTGATTTAGTTGAAGAGGAGGTGAGGGGTTCCGAGTTCCCCTTGCCCCCTGCTTCCCACTCTCCATCCCCAACCAGGTGGTTTCCCACAGAACACACAAGTCAGTGCAACCATTTGAAAGACATGGTAATAAACTATGAAGTTAATCCCCAACAGCAGCACAGTCCTCCAGCGTCATAACACCGTTGTTTCGTCAGCTGCCTTCCTTCACAAACGCCCTGAGGCCAGGTCCCAGCTCCTGGCACAGTGCATGACACACATAATTACTTGTTGTGTCAACTGATGAAGGAGAGAGGGAAGTTATCTGGCTGTAGTAGAAAGTGTGGGGGTATGAATGAGGAGAACTGAGCTCCCAGGCTCACCTCTGCCCCTGACCATCCATGTTAGCAAGGCAGGTAGCCTTTCTCGACCCATGAAATGAGGATTTCAGTGATCCATCTGTAATATTCCATGACTCAGGATCCCTGTTATTATTTTATGACAACTTCATGTTACTGAAAAGATACTTCTGAGAGATCTAAAGAATTTTTTATGTGTAAAACATAACTTTATGAAGTGAAAAATAGCACATGCTTAGGCACTAACATTGTAGTCGCCCTGCAAACAAACTGTATATTTTCTTATTAAAAGCTTTCTCATTGCCATGAGGCCCTGAAATACAAGTATGAAAATTTATTAAACGGAAGTTCGCTAACTGAGTTAAGTAGCAACCAAAGTTAGTGAATGAGGTCACTGAGAGACCTAATACAGCAAAAATTCATTGAGGGTTTATTTTTTATTTCCAGTGCCTTTCTTAAGCCAAGTCTGTATTTTAACATTAGAACAACATCATTCTGTGCATCATGTTTCCTCCGGCTGGTCTGCAATTTCACGTTTCATTGTTTAGGTCTATGCTTTTGTCTTCTGTTACTCAAGCAGGATGCCTCTCCCATGACGAAGTCAGGGAGCTTGGGGGTCAATGTGAGATATAGAGGGCAGCCATCCCACAGAGGTGCGGAGGGAACCCCCTGCTCCCTGTCATCGCGATCCTGGGCCAGGGACCACCAGTGACCTCTGCTAACCTTGCCTTTTCTCCCAGGTGGAAAGGGGAAAATGTGGCCACCACTGAAGTCGCTGACATACTAGGACTAGTTGATTTTGTCCAAGAAGTGAATGTTTATGGAGTGTCTGTGCCAGGTAAGCACAAAACATTACATGTCTGTGCCTAGATCCATACTGTAACTGAATATAATTTTAACCCCAGAGCAAAGTATGTCATTGCTTTCTCCTGTCAGCTGGCAGACAACTCTTTCAGCCACTTGGGAATCAGGGGCCTATATCTGGTTTGTGTTCTTTTATAAATCAGCCAGGTCAATAGATCTGAACCTGGCCTCCCTCTGTGGCTCAGCTCTGCTGCTGGGCTCTCAGGGCAGCCAAATCTCCCCAGGACGCCAGGTCCGTGCTGTGTTTGGCACTCCTCAAGAAAAGATGCACCACTGACTGGATGGCTGGGAAATGATGTGCAAGACACAGATAAAAGCAAATGCAGTGGCTAAGAGAAAAAATGGAAAGAAGCTGATTTTGTCCAGATTCTTCTTTCAAAGCAGGTTCTGGACCCAGAGCACCAGACTGAGTTTCAGAACCATGACACAGAGAGGAGTCACCAAGCCTCCTTCTGCAGATCTGCTTTGGCCAGCACAGTGGGGAGCGCCCAGGTCTGATTCTGGGTCCCGGCTCCAATACCTGCTGGCTCTTTGACTTCGGGCAAATCACTAAAATTAGGGATAACACCAGTCCTGTAGTTAAAGATTGTCAAGAGAAATAATTTATTTCAATTCCATAAATAGTAAAACATATTTACCAGATACATATGCACAGAAGGGACAAAAATCACTCTAATTTTTGTTGTCAGGAAGGACTGGAACCTCCAAACCACTGTCCAAATATAAGGTGCTAGGGGTGTTAGTATTCCCCCAGAACTCAGTATTTGGGATTCCCACCTCTATTCAAAATGGAAATCCCAAAGTCCCTTTTTCCTGAGCTGTGATGGTTTCACATGACCTTGTGCTGTCCTTTTATTTTTAAAGAACATTCAATACTTTCTCTTATCTGTTCCTCTCTGGCCTCATGGCAGTGACACAATGGGAGGTGTAGCCACATCTCAGGTCACAGAGCATGGGGGTTGCAACTACTGCTCATGCGGACCTTGGGCTGGATTAACACACGCGTGGCTGTCAGCCATGCCCTCACACTGGGCTCTCACAGGCCCCACCTGGAATGTTGCACACACTTTCAGATGCTGGATTTTAAAACAGTAACAACACAAAAGAATGTGTAAGAGGAGGTGAGAGAATCTGGGAAATAGAACAGAAGGACCTAACCCAATGCTCTTCAGAATGGATCCCTGAACAGCAGCATCATCAGCCTTACCCACGAGTTGGTCAGAAATGCAATTTCTCAGGCCCATTCCAGACCCACTGAATCTGACTTTCTGGGGTGGGGCCCAGGGAGCTGTGTTTCAACAGTCCTTTAAGTGATTCTTAAAAACACTGAAGTCTGATTTGGGGATGATGAAAATGTTCTAGAATTAGATACTGGTGATAATTGTACAACATTGTGAATGCACTAACTGGCACTGAATTGTACACCTTAAAATGGTTAAAAATGATGAATTAATTGTGTGTTTCACCACAATAAAAAAAAAAAACAAAAGAACACTAAAGTCTTGAGAAGCACAGAGGCCTCCTGGTTCCAAAAACCTGGGCAACCCTCAGAATCATCTGGGAAACTTTTTAAAGCTCATATCTAATGGATCAGAACCGCTGAGGTTTGAGACTCGGTATCTTCATGTTTCTTCTAAATTTTCAAGTGAGTCTAATGACCAGTAAGGTTTGGGAGCCACTGATATAGGACAAAGAAGAGAAAGCTGATGGTTTCCAAATAACTGGAGACAGTCAGTTAAAACAAGGAGCCAGTGTGTTCATGTTGTTCCAATGTGCAGAATGAAAACCAATGGGTTGAAATGACCAAAGAGCAAATTTTAGCCTGAGAACTCTCCTGTAAGCAGAGGAACCAACAATAGAATGGACTGTCTCCTGAGATAGGGAGTGTCCTGCCAGCTGGAGTGTGTAAAGAGGCAGGATGTCCACCTGGGATTCTGTGAGAATTCTCACAGCAGTGACAAATTAGAGGTGAACTCCAGAGATCAGAGCCTCTGAAGTCTCTCCTAGCTTTCTGATTCTGTGCTCTTCACAGGGCCTTCACAGATCTCAGTTTTGGACCAGGAGAGAACTTACAGGTTTGGGCTCAGAATGGAGTTAACTTTTTCTAGGTGTGAGAACCATCTAACTACTTTCTAGAACTTTTATTATCAATAGAACTTTCTGCAGTGCCGAAAGGGTTCTGTATCCTCACTGTCCAATAATGGTATCCAGTAGTCACCTTGTGATTCTTGAGCAACTGAAATGTGGGCAGCATAACTGAGAAACTGAATTTTTCATTTCAATTATAATCAATTCTTATAGCCACATGTGACCAGTGGCCACCATGTTGGACAGTGCAGTGCCAGAGAAGCCCTGGCAAGCACTGCTGCAGACTGGAACCGCTCTCCTGGAACCGAAGTCCTGGAACCGAACTAGCCCAGAACCAGCCTCCACGAGTCAGGACAGAGGCCTGAAACCCAACAGGCTCACTCACTTCCCAGTGAATGCCAGAGCAAGAAGCAGGGAGCCAGTCAGCACTGCAGATTTCTTCTGTTGCCTCAGCTTCTATCTTCATGTTAAAAGAAAATTATTGGAGACATTTGAGATTCCTGAGAAGCCTTCTAGAGAGCTACCAGGGACCCTGAGAGAAAGAGGGTCCAGTGTCCTGCAGAGGCAAATAAAATGAGAGTGTGTTTCCCTTCTTTTCATTTTTCTTCTTGTTTTCTGCCTCCTTTGGAGCTGTAGGTAAACACACAATCATCATGGGAGAGATTTTGTAAGCTGGGGCCCAGGTGAGGAAGGGCGGCTCCTTCCTCCTCTGATTACAGCTTAGTTCAGGGAAATGGACCTGGGCTCCCACTAGGGCTACTGGATTAGGTAGAAGATAGATTAGTACCTAATTACCACTGTCCTCACAAGAAAACAGTGGTAATTGTTCTAAACACCTCTCCACTTACTGCCCTGCCTGACAGGGAAGAAAGCTGTTAGGATGTTTTCTCTGTGGACAACTCAACCTCTGACGTCAGTGGAGGGCACAGAGCAGCTCGCCCTTGCACCTTGCCTTCACCTCCTCTTCACAGCTTCTCTAAAATGCATAAAGGCAAAGCTATTAGGAACCTTGATTAAATACATAAGACTCAAAGGTGATGTTTGTGCCTAGAAGCACGAGACACCTGACATTGCAATCTAAAGAGCATCCTGAGCTCAGTCATTCATGAGTGGAGCAAGGACTTTGTGCTGGAGTCAAAACAAAATTTCTTTAGCCACCAGTTTGACCCTTTCCCCACTCAAGTGTTTTCATCGAGGCTGCTAAGAAGGATGGTGATTACAAGCACGAGATCTAGAGCCATACTGCCTCAGTTCCGTTTGTGGCCCTGCCTAATATTTGCTGTGTGAACTTGAACAAGTCTCTGCATGTCTTTGAGCCTCAGCTTCTACATTTGTAAATGGATATAACGTTTGAACCTCTTCATAGTTATTGTGAGGTCCATGAGACCTGTCATATAATAAAGATTTAATCAATGTATAGCTGCTAGTAGTAGTAGAATAGTATTTTTACTTAAGAATAACTTTAACATGTTTGAAATACAAATTCCAACTAAGCAAAAGAAGCTTATGCCATAATGTTATCTCAGTCCACTGTTCTTTAAAACAGAAAAGTATTATAAATGAAATAGCTACAACACATCTAATATATTTCTCACTTTATTTCTAGGTCACGAGGGTCGAATTGGCATGGCCTCGATCAGGATGAAGGAAGACTATGAATTTGATGGAAAAAAAATCTTTAGGCACGTTGCAGATTACCTGCCCAGTTATGCAAGGCCCCGGTTTCTGCGGATACAGGTGACGCCTCTTGTTATCAAGTTCAATTATCCTCTCTCATGGAGACCCCTATCTCTTAGGCAACAACTCCCCTTCTACCAAGGTGACCACACTGGCCAAATATTCACTACCCTTTCCAGGAAGCTCAGTAAGGAAGCAGAAATATCAGAAATATGTAACTAGCAGAGACCAAATTCTAATCCCTTTCTCCCTAAAATTTACAGGCCAGTTCATTCAGCAGCAGTATTAGCAAATATTTCACAAAGTCTGTGTTTAAGGATATGTGACAGGCACTTAGAAATGCTCCAACGCTCCTATTTGTTGTTTTCTGTTTTGAAGAATGAAAAAAATCCATTGAAGTCCTGCACCTTTCTATGGTGTGAAATTTAATTGGGCATCATTAGCCAGCTGGGACTACTGAAGGTTTAGCTGTCAGCACTGGAGGGATTTTTTCCTTCCTTTCTCAAACATTAACCCCTTGGTTAGTTCAACATTCGTTTTTGAACTTGGAGCTTTATGGTGCTGAAAAGTTGAGAAGTGTTCAATTACCAGACATTGCTGCAGCTATAAACTTATTTCTGTTGATATTCAGAAAGCAGTGACATTTGCTTTACAATGAAATGGTTGAGAGATATGAAAATTGAAATAGCCTCAGATCATCACCTATTAATTGAAGAAAAAACAATTTTTAAAGCTCATCTTAAAGCTTTAAGGAAATGGAAAAACCTTGACAAAGGGCCCCCTAGTGGAGCTCTGGAAAACAGTATGTACATATCCCTGTCAGAAAAAGGGTCTTCACTTCTCTCCAAGGAGCCAGAGATGCCAGCCCCACTGCCCCACCTCCACCCCTTCCCCTGCACCCTAATCTGTTTGCAAAACACTACAACAATGGCAATTGTTTGATGTTTTTCAGGACACCATTGAGATTACTGGAACTTTTAAACACCGCAAGGTGAACCTCGTGGAGGAGGGCTTTAACCCTGCAGTCATCAAAGATGCCTTGTATTTCTTGGATGACAAGGCAAATATGTATGTGCCTATGACTGAGGACATTTACAATGCCATAAATGCTGAAACTCTGAAACTCTGAATATTCTCAGGATGATAACTCATATTTCCAGAAAGAAACTGAATGGATCTAGTACTTCCACTTGATATAATACAACTGTAATTTGACTGAAGATTGTGAGGTGCATTTTTATGCATACCAATGAGGGGGAGGCCTTTCTAAATTATACCTGAACCTTTGCAAGTGAAAAGATTTAGAGATAATTATTTTTCATTGTGCACCTACTGTTTGTATTTGCAAACTAAGCTTGTTAGAGGGAGGGCATTATTTTTTTAATATGTAATAAAGTAGATGAATGCCAACCTATGAAATGTCACTCTCTTTCCTTACTTTATTCTAAATGCATACACTGAACCTGACAAACTCATTGGTAACTTTCACAGGTGCCTCACTCATAATGATAGTGGCATTCTAGGTAATTTATGGCAAGGAGTTTGGGGGGTGGGGGGGTATGTCACCAAGGAACAGCCCAGTGGAAGGAAATTCAGCTCCAGTGTAAGGCTGACTCTCTCCACTGAATGGCATACTGACCAGTCTAAAAGAGCATTATCAAAAAGGTGAGTATGCTACCCACAGTTCCTAAAGAAGACTAAGCAATAGCATTGATATTCTATACATAAAATGTGTTCAGTAGATATCTTTTAGTTACATCAAGTCTCTTCAGGATTCACATTGGTAATGCAGTGAAGGGAAGCAGGTCATGAAAGTGGCAAGCTTGAGGACAGCCACTACTCAGTTGGTAGATTATTATCATGTGGGATTGCCCTGGCTGGTTTAGCTCAGTGGATTGAGCGTCGGCCTGCGAGCTAAGTGTCGCTGGTTCGATCTTCCAGTCAGGGTACATCAGAGAAGGAAAACTCTGACTCCAAAAAACCTCCGCTGCCTTGCAGCATACCTCTTCTGGGGAAAGGCTAAGGGAGTAAACCCCGACAGAAAATCCGGAGCCGGAGTCCCTAAGGCGGTTTGATGTTGTAGTCAACACCGGCAACTCCTGCGGCGCACCTGAAGCCAAGCTGTATCGACTCCGTCTTTCCCTTGGACCCTTCAGCTGCGAAGAGAGGGGGGGGGTCTGCTGCATGGGCAACAGCAGACCCTCCATATCAACCTGCCCAGGCTCTGTAGCTTCAGCTCCACTGGAGAGGACACTCCAGCGTCATCGCAAGATGTTGATTCAACACGGGAGGAGACAGATACCGTGTCACTCCCGAGTCGGACTGCACAGCCATTCTCGGCGGTGCAGATAGACTCTTAAGAAGCTACACCATCGTCTCTCGAGATGGACGGCTGCCGACGATCATGTGGGAATACAGGTCAGGCACTTCCAGGATTCTTTTTTTTATCACTATTATTTTTTAGAGAGAGAGAGAGAGAAGGGACGGGAGAGAGAAAGATGGGGAGAGAAGCATCGAATCAATGTGTGAGAGAAACATCAACTGGTTGCCTCTCTCATGCCCTCAACCAGGGACCTGGCCCAAAACCCAGGCATGTGCCCTGACCGGGAATTGAACCAGTGACCTTTTGCTTTTCAGGACAATGGCCAATCCACTGAACCACACTGGTCAGGGCAAGACAAGATGTTCTTTACCAGAGCTTGTCCTAGGTCATGGGAACATCATGGACACTAAGTCACATCCAGGAAGTATAATCCAAGTTTACCCCAGCCTTTCTAAAACAAGTGCAGTTTCCTTCCCTAGAGGACATCTTCAGGTGAGCAGGAGCTAAGGATACCCAATTCACCCCCAATTTAATCCCCATAAGAGCCCAGGCAAACACATCTAGGGATCCTCTAGGGACAAGAGGGGTGGCCACCCCCACACCTGAAACAGTACTAGAAATATTTTTAAAACTCTCTCCACTCTCTTAGGTGCCTCCTAAGAAGACTCATGACCAGAATCTCTGCCCCTGTCATTATAACCAACAATAAACACTTCCTGAGCACTTAAAATGCATAAGGGACTTGAGGGTGGCCTAAGGAAGATGCTGACTGAATATCACAGACTCTGAATAATTTAGACAGATTGTTGCTTGTGAGTCAGCACTTAAGAATTTTTTTTTTTTTTAATTCTAAGTATCTCTGTCTGCTTTCTTGATCTCCCAGTGAGAATTTGAACCCAAGTGATGGGAGACAGCATGACCTTTGTTTTGGACTGTATCATGTTGTGTAATTGTATTATTATACTTGGAATCCCGCTAAAGGAAACAGTTGTAAGCAGAGGTCATCATCGTTCTTTGTCACAGAGGACATCTTTTTGGATGAACGGTCATAGCACTTATAGAAACATAGTATTCCAGTAACCAGAGCCTACTGGGAGCCGAACCCTTTGACATTTTTAGACTTTCCAGTTAGAAACTCAAACTCTTTCCCAGCCCAGTGGCTCCCTCAGCCCCCCACTTCCCCAAACCTTGGTAATTCTGGCCAGGTACTGTGGTGGATAGAGGCGTCAGCACAATATCCTCAATACCTCAGTGTATACACAAAATTCAGTCATTACCTGTTCCAGATAATCAACCCCAAAGACTGAGTTTTCTCTTTTAAAAGAGTTAGAAATTGTGCCCATGAAAATACCTGCACAAGTCATAATTTGGAAGTACAAATGGTCCTGGCCAGGTGGCTCAGTTGGTTGGAACGTCGTACTATACACCAAAGGTTGCAGTCTCAGTGTCTAGCCAGGGCACGTATCCAGGTTGCGGGTTCAGTCCCTGGGTGGGGTGCATATGAGAGGCAACCAATCCATGTTTCTCTCTCATGCTTCCTTGCTCGCTCTCTCTCCCCCTTCCTCTCACTTAAATCAATAAACATATCCTTGAATAAGGATTAAAAAATAGGATAAACTAAAAGTACAAATGGATATTTTTAAAAACATATGCTGATATCCATACACATCATTCAACAGGTCTCCGATTTCAAATGTATTATTTGGAAACATGTAACCAGTGCATAAATAGGATGCTACGGGCACAAAAATAATTTGGGGATAAAACTAGGAAATGTCAGTGTATGAAATGGAAGCTAATGAGAATCAGTATAAAAATGGATAAATTAATGAAGTGCAGTGACCCACCCTAAAACATGATTTGTTGATGTGCTGCTGGTTTGTACATCCACTCCACACCTGATCTGAGCCAAAAGGCCAAGAAGCAATCCTACATTCACTCTACAAGCGTTTAGTGGGTGCCTGTTATGGAGGAAGGGACGAGCTCAGCGCTAGTGTGATGTTTTCTGAGCCTCTTATCTAGGAAGTCAGGTCAGACATTCAAGGCAGGCGGACTGGAAAGACCTCTAAAAGGAAGATCCTCTCCTGTGTTTGACTTTTCAATAGTCATTGTTTTGTCACTACAGTTGGTATGGCTGCATGAATTCCATAAAGAGGCAGCTAACAAGAAGGAAGGTGTCCCTTAGCATCACCCCTGCACTGTTCGAGGGGAGATGGGCTGACTGGCCAATACAGGTCTTCTAGTCAGTGCGGCTGCTGTCTCCCCAGAGTGCATGGAGTGCCCTGCTGTCGTGTGTATCTGCAGTGGATGGTCCCTTCCATTATGATCATCCATTTCTCTTGGCACAGATGTCATGCTTTTATGAAGCTGTAAGCTCCATGAGGGCAGAGGTCCTGTTATCTTGCTCATCCTCATATACCCAGTACCTGGCACACAATAGACAATAACTATGTGTTGCTTTTTCATCTAGCAACCATGATAAACATCTGGCTCCCATGCAAGCTTTTCTAGGCGGGTTGGCAGGGGGCAGAGAGGAGCTAAAGAGATGAACTGAATCTTCTAGTTCACGCAGTACAGTGGTTCTCAAACTTGAGCAGTGAGATCACCTGCAAATCTTGTTAAAGCACAGACTGCTGCGACCCATTGTGCAGTTAAAATTAGAATTGGAATTTGCATTTCTAACAAATTCCTGGGTGTTGCCACATTGTGAATACCACTGGCAGAGAGAAAAAGCACCCAGAGTTATACATTGTGTCTATTTAGTTAGTGTACTTCAGCTCTTCAGAGCTGGATTATCTTTTACTAACTGAGGCTCAGATCGTTGATCTAGAGAGAGGGACTCAAAGTGTCAGCTCCAGGAAAAGCCCAGCATAAAGCAGCACTTTGTCACTTTTAGCCTGCAATTGTTATTGAAAATTCACATTAACAGCACAAATTTATTTTCTAGACATATACATACCTATTATTTGCTCTAGCAAAATTAAAAGCAATCCTAGAGTCTAGTCAAACCTCTGTATTTGATAAAGGATAAAAACTGATGCCTGGGAAGTTCAGTGCATGCCCCAAGTGCCACAGCTCACTGGCATCACTAAGCTCCCACCTAGCACTTAGGGAAGAAACATACATATCTTCACAGATGAGTGGTTCTCAGTGTGCAGTCTTGAACCAGCAGCAGCATCACCTGGAAACTTGTTAGACGTGCAGAGTATCAGGTCCTGCCCCTCAGACCCACTGAATCAGAACCACTGGGGATGAACCCAGCAAGGTGTGTTTTAACAAACCCTCCTGGTGATTCTGATTCAGACTCAACTTGAGAACCCCCAGCTCAGAGCACTGCTTCTCAAGCTTTAACTATGCAGAAGCAGCACTGGGGATGCCAGTGCTCATGGTTCACACACCCCTCTGTGTGCAGCAAGGGACCCTAGGGCAGTGGTTTGCAAATACTGCTGCACATTAGAATCAGTTGGGGAGCTGTGAAGACCCCAAAGCCCAGGCCCACCCCATACCAATTATATAAGATTTTTCTAAGAATGGAAGACAGACATCAGTTTGGTATTTAAAAAAAATTTTTAATCCCCACTTGAGGACATGCTTACTGATTTTTTAGAGGGGGCAGGAAGGAAAGAAACGCTGATTTGAGAGAAAAACTGCAATCAGTTGCCTCACGCATGCACCCTGACTGGGGACCAAACCCACAACCTAGGCATGTGCTTTGACTAGGAATTGAACCCATGATCTTTCAGTTTAGAGGATGATGCTCCAACCTACTGAGCCACACCAGCCAGGGCCAAACTCACTTTTTCATAGTCAAATTCAAATCTTCAGTATCCTAAAAAGCAGAATCCATAAGTACATGTTTTTAGGCTCAAGGATATACTCTAGTTAATTAATCAATGTTTCAGTGGTCAATTAAGTCACACAGGATATGCTTTTTTCACAGACAAGCATAATTTATTTCTACATTATATTTCACATCACAAGCTGAACCACAGAAGCTGCCTGTCAGTATATTACCCGGGGGCCTTTTTCTCTGACCAGACTCCTAGACCCTTCTGGACCATGCTGGCTCAAACCCTCCATTTGCATCCTTTTGTGGGTCATAAACCCCTATGAGAATCTAATAAAAATTATGGGCTCTCCCCCAAGAAAAATGCACATACACATAAGCACACAGTTTCAGCATACAATTCTGAAGGGTTCCAAGACTCCCTGAAACATATCCGTGAACTCTGGCTGAAACCCTTGGTCTAAACCATTGCCTGCAGAGGGCAGCAGGGCAGCGGGAGCCCACACTGAGAGCTGCAATCAGGAAAGCTGGGGACACTGTAGAACTTGATTAGTTTTTTGAAGGCACTTTTCTTCAGCATCATCATTTCTTCTGGAAACCTGGAGAAGATTTTAACCCTGGAGAAGCCCCCATTCTTCACAGAGCCATCTGTGGGCAGTGGCTTCTGAGCGCTCACAGGCACACTGTTGCAACTAAGGGAACGCACTGCCCTCTTCTTATTCCGCACGGACACATAATTGAACAGGAAGGACGACAGCTTGTGCTTGGTGACATCTGGGGCCTCTTCTGAAAAGCAGTCATCCAGTGGGTCCAGCAGAGTTTCAAGATGGCGGCCATCTTCCCTTCTCCCAGGACTGGCTCCCACACACTGAGGCTGCTTGATGGTCCTTCTGGCCTGGGCTAGGTCATCTTCTGCTCCACTGACAACCTGAAGGGACATTCCACTGGGCAGGGTTCTGGGGCCCCTGGTTTGAGGGAAGAGGTTCCTGACCTGAGGGCTAGGTTGGGAAGTACAATGCTGACTCAGGATGAGAGTGGCAGCATCTTGAATGAGATTCCAGTCTCTCAGGATATCATGCCTGGTGGTGAACTGGGATGTCACAGTGAAGCGGATGATCAACTTGTCCTGGATAGTGGCTGGGATGAGGAAGAGACGGCCCGTTTTAGCTATTTCCTTTAATACACTTTCTGTGAGACAATTAGGACCCTGTTTGAAGGACAAAGAGAAGTGAAGTCTGGACCACATGCCCTATAAGAATCCCCAGAAGCCCAGCATTTATGTTTTCAAGATGTTATATGATCACCAAATAACATCACTCACAGCCACGGAAGATGACAGTACCTTTAGACGAAAAACCACCAGGCCAAGGTGCCTCATGGCAGGGATTTCAAAGAAAGGGTTGTTTCTGACCAGAGATTCAAAATATTTAGCCATTTCAGTCCCCTAGAATTGTAAATATAGAGAGAACTGAGATTACTAGTCAGGCAAGGGACAACCAGGCATAAATTTTTACAGTGCTAAACGGGTGTAAGCCAGGACACCTTGGAACCATGAGATCCGAGTGGCTTCTGCCAAATTTTCCTCTCTGTTTGATTTTCATTATTACCAAGCTGGAAAACTTCCAATGGCTCCCTACTTCTTGTCATTTCATATCTATCTCGAGAACTCCTATCTCAGGGACCTCTTTCAACTCACCCCCAGAACCAGAAGGGATGGACTTTTGCAGTTGAGGCAATCTGACCTCATATCCTGGCGTCACAGCTTCTCAAGGGGCCAAGGGGCAAGTGAGGGCCAAAACCAGCCCATGCTCTGCGTTCCTGACCAGTGGCCTCGTAAGGGTTGCAGCTTATTTCTACTGAACAGAAAGGCACCATGTGGGCTGTCAACAGCTCTGCCCCATCCTAAGCCTACATCTTTCCCTTGCCTCTCAAACCTCTCCACCTCACATGCTCTTGCATCTCCTTTTATCCAACATTCCACAAAGAACCTATTTTACATGTCATCTCCATGTGCACTGTGGAAAGACTTTGCACCTGTTTAATGGATACAGAATTTCTGCATCGGATGAGGTAAAAGTTCTGGAAATTGATAGTAGTGATGGTTGCACACATGGTTAGTTTCATTTAATGCCACTTAATTGTAAACTTAAAATTGGTTAAAATTGTAAATTTTGTTATTCATATGTTACAACAATAAAAAATTAAGCTTTGTATTATATTAATCTTTCACTGAAATTTCATCATTTTTAATATTTTCTATGTTATTTTTACTTAGGAATATTAACTAAACAAGAACAGGATTTGCTTTTCCTTTTATTTCTTAAAATTTCTCCTAGCATCCAAAACGATCTCAATAAAACATTTGCTAAGTAATTGCTATCACCTGGTTCTCACACCTGCAACTCTATTTCCAGAGAAGGCAAGGCATTTAGCTAACCACGTCTGACTGTGATGAAGCAAGTTGGTCCAAACCTCATCCAGAACCCCTTTCTCTCTCCACTGTATGGTCTCTTTAAAAGTCTCCAATCACTGCCCCAAGAACTTTCCATCTTCAAGTCCTGAGGTTCTCACAGAGAAAGCACCCTGCTAAATATTTTCTAGCTGTTTTGTGTCATATTCTGCTCAGTGTTCCTCTGTCTAACGAAGAGGTGGCCACTCTGAGTAATCAACTCCTTGAAGCCCACAAACAGTCCCAGACGCCTGAGTCATACAGCACAGATTCCCTAGGCAGGTCTGCAAAGCAGAAACCAGCCTTCTTCCCCACTAGGACACAAAGCAAGCCTGGGCCCAGCCCACAGTTTGCACACAAACTAGTACATACGTGTCTGACGTGCGCTTGAAGATTCTTCACCCCGAAGGACCGAATCACGAACCAGAGCTTAATAGAGCGAAATCGCCGGCTCAGGGGTATCTGCCAGTGCTAAGGGAGAGGAACATGGCTCCAGAGTTAGAGACAAGCGCCCTCACACATGCCTGGGCTTTACCACCTGTTGCCCACCCAGCCCTCCAGGGACGGTCGGTGTCACCAGAACTCTGAAGCAGTCACTAAGCAGCAGCCAAGGCAAGTTACCCAAAGGCTGCCCCATCATATGACAAAACCCCTGGTGAAGGTGACCAAGAAGCCCTTGTCTAAGAGCAGGAAAAGTGGAAACCAAGAGCAGGAAAAGTGGAAACCAAGTCCATGAGCCTGAATGAAGAAGACACTTTAAGTGCAGCTTTAAATATTTCATCCCAGGCTGAAACTTCAGGTAAGAACAATCCTTCTTTTTTCCCAAAGGAACCTAAGGTCCTTGAATAGCAGAAAATAAAGTTCTATTTCTATTCCTCACCCCACTCCCCCAAACTGTAAACTATAATGGTCAAGAGTTCAGAGGCAGAAGCCCTGCAGACTTGGCTTTCTTCTCCAGCTCTACCACATCTGGGCTGTGACCTTGGGCAGCACCACCTCACTGGCTCCTTGTGAGACGGGGATGGGCAGCACCCCCAGGGAAGTGGTTCGAGGAGAACAGATGCAAAGAGCTTCATAGCAAGCCATCAGTGTTGGCTGTTTAAACAACTACAACGGGAGCTACAAATCACAGTAGGATTTCTGCCTAGCACCCAGATGATCATTACAGTATTCCCTCGGTTATCGTGGGTATTACGTTCTAGGCATCCCCCCCGCAATAGCTGAAAATCCGCAAAGTAGGAACCTTACATTTATTTTAGTACTTACTGTATATATATTTTAAAGCTTTATAAACCCTTCCCACACACTTATAAACCATTTCCAGTCCCTTATTAACCTTTCCCACTCCCTTATTAACCTTTTCCACACTTTTATAAATACTACTTATGTTCTTAAACATATTCTACACTCGTAATCCTACATAACTTTAACAATATACATATACAATACTGCAAAATCCCACGATATAGTGAAAAATCAGCGATAAATAATTAAATATAATATTTTTTAAAATCCCACGATACAGTGAGGCCACAATAAGTGAACAGCGATATAGAGAGGGACTACTGTATTTAATCTCACTCTCTCCTCCTAACTTTTTCCTGTGACATTCCTGTGCCCTTGAGAGGCATCAGTCCAGCTTTCAGATTTCAAATAAGCATCTGCATTTCAGCCTCTGTTAGACTAAAACAGACCTTTCTTCCTGGTGACTAAATTCAACAGAGCTTGAAGTTCAAGGTTATAGGCACCATAGATCTAAAAAATTTCAAAGCAAACATTAAACCAATTTCTCAGATCTGAAAGCAAAGCAAAGGGCGTGGGAAACATATCCAGTTATTCTGATGAGTGATGTGGTTTCTAATGACCTCTTCCTCAAACACCAGGAAGCTCCTACCACAATTTCTGTTGACGAAAAATAAATATTGAACCCACTGAATATTTATCTACTCATCCACGGGATTGCCAAATTCTCAAAAACAAGCTAACCTTCATCCTGACCCAGGCACAGTTGGCACATTGCCCCTTTGTTGATAGACAGTGTTTCTCCCACGTTGTAAGTACTAAGCTTTTGATTTCCAAGCAAAACTCTCTTGCTGAGGACCAGCTTGGAAACTTCTGTTTACCAGAAGAGGGCATCAAAATCCAAACACAGAACAAAATCCCTGTTAATGAGGAAGGTGTCAATTCCACCACTTGTTAGATGTACACTCTGAGAAAATAATGAATGGATGACAGAGACACTCGATAACAAATACTCTGTTTTCCAGATGATTGTAGATTAGCTACTTTATTTCACCAGCAAATTAAAGGAGAGGCAGATTATTTTAATTTTGATTTCTTCACACTCTCTCCATATCCCCAGTTATTCTTCTGGTCGCTATTCCAAAACCAACCTATGCTGACCCAGCTGAGTGATTCTAGCTGATCTTTTCTTTTGGAACAGTGAATTTGGTCTTACAAAGAGTGACATGGCTCTTCATTAACTCAGGGCATTCTCAAACCTCCTCTGTGGACTTGCAGTGTTTTGCAGGTTTCCTCCAGCCTGGGCAAGACAATGCCTCATTCACCATAGGGGAGGGAGAGGGTGCATCCCTGATGTCAGAGAACCTAGCCCTGATTTCAGGTGGCTCCAGGGCCCCAGGGATAAAGTCCCTAAGTCTTCTTAGGGACTTCCATTTAAAGCAGCAGCCACCTGTGTGAAAAGAGCTTGGAGCACAGGTCAGAAGACCCCCGTGGTCACAACAAATAGCAGCTTCGGTTTTCTCAGAGGTTCTTTGTAGACTTGAAAACTAAATCCATGGGATTAGAGGTGTGAAAAAAAAAAAAAGCATAAAGCAGCACTTACTAGATGTAGAAATAAATAATAAGGCTCCAGACTCAAAGATACAGAGAACAGACTGATGGTTGACAGAGGGGAGGGGGCTGGGGAACTGGGTGAAAAAGGTGAACAGATTGACAAGTACAGATTGGTAGTTACAAAACAGTCATGGGGACTATTGTAGGAAGTATAATCAGTAGTATTGTGATAACTATATATGGTGCCAGGTGGGTATTTGAAATACTGGGTGATTACTTTGTAAAGCATACGATTGTCTAACCACCATGCTCTACACCTAAAACTAATACAAAAATAATATTGACTGCAAACAGATAGTGAAGTCAAGGTCCACTAAGTTTCCCAAAGGCCCACTGCTACCTCCCCTTGGCCATGATATGTGACTTATTTGTTTACATCTCTGCCTACCCTACAATTACAGAAGGGCTTGTCTTCAAACTGAGCAGTAAATCTGAAGAACCTGTTTCCCTACGAGATAGTACAGGCTGAGAACGTGAGCAGCTGTGAGAGCCTGCAATGCAGCTAGTGGAAACACCAGGAATGTTCAGAGGCACCCAGAAGCTCAGGGGGGATGCCCGTGACCCCGCCCCACGTGGGAGGCTCCCACAGTGTCTCTGTGGGGTCAAAAGCATAAAAGTGAAATTCCCCCACTCTACCCCACTGCTGAGTAGCAACCAGAAAAGATTTTCCAGGACAGAGGAAGAAGAGGATTGGTCCATTGTTGGTAAGGAGGCATTTCTGGGCATAAAAAAAATGCCACCAATATTCAGGAAACGTGCAGACTGCCTCAAAGGCTGGTCTCATCTTCAGGATTTTTAAAGTGTCCCAGGTTTCATGCTGGGCACAGATTGAAATCAAAGGTATACAGTAGCAATATCATGGGATGGGCTCACAAAGTGCCACTTTCTGACCAGAGCTGACGTATAGGGGACCAGCAGCCAGCTTCCATCTCAGGGGCCACGGGCGGCGCGTTCCTGGCCACTCACCATGAAGTCGGTGGCTTGGCCCGAGTTGGCGTGCCTGAGGTAGACGGGGTTCACACTGAAGGTCTGCTGCAGCTTGTACTTGTTCTTGACCCTGAGGGTTTCCAAATGGGCCTGAGAGGCTGCGGCCTCTCCGGAGGAAGCCAGGCTTTCCCAAGGGCTGGGAGCTCGGCTGCCCCACTCACCAGAACGCAGTACAGTCAAAGTGCACCATCATCCACTTGGAAGGATTAAAGGTGAAGGAATCGGCATACTCGACACCCTTCAGGAAGCCCCGGAACTCGGGGCACAGGAAGGCAGTGCCCGCGTAGGCAGCATCGATGTGGAGCCACAGCCCCTCCCTGGCGCCTGAGAGGCAAATGTCACCTAGCTGGGGGGTGGCACTGGAGGTAGGGGTTGCCACCAGCCAGCTAAATGGCGTCTCTTGCCTGGCGCAGCTGGCTGGTGGGCTACAAGAGACGAGCGGGGGGAGGTGGCCTGCCCTGGTTACGTGGGACGCCCCGGCATGTGGCGGTGGGAGGGAGCGTCAGTGGGAGGACTGGGGCAGAACGAGGCCCCAGCACCTCCTGAGGGGAAAACCGATGGAGCCCGTCCCTGGCTTTTCCCACCTTGGCCTCATCCTAGAGCTTTCTGACATAGAAACCAACTTGCCACTGGCCCAGAGAGCAATGTTAATGCCTTTAATACAAACGTTAGTGAGGGTATGTCCCTCTTTCCTAGCTGGATCCTCGCTCGGAGATTTTAAACCATCACATTTGGCTTTTTTTTCTGCCTGGATCTCTTCCCATGGTTTCCCCTACCCTACACTTTCCATTTTCTTAACCTAGACTAGAACATTTTTCACTATGCCTCCCACTCCCTGTGGGTATGCATGCAGCCTGCTTTAAGCAGATTTTGACGTGCAAGCGTGCAAGTGAGAGAGTGAGAAACCCGAGGCTCTCCCACAGCTGCCACTGAGGACAGTATCCCAGGCAGAGCAGCACTAAGCCTTGGTCACAACTCTGGGAAGGCAGTGACCTGGCTGCCTGGGAGGAGATATTTGTGACCTATGGAGGAGCAATATAATTCCACAGAGCTGATTTCAGGCTCTTGCTCTAGGGAACATTCTAGAATTCATTATTTGTCTTCCCAGCCAGATAGGGCAGACTTACATATGGGGCCCAGCTCTGACAGGCAGTCAAATGCACAGACCCCAGTGGTCCCCAGTGTTGCACAGACCTGGAGGAAAATACAGGAAGTTAACGTGGGAAGGTAGGTTCTTATGACACATTTGGCCTGGAAGAAAATTTAATCACAGTTCTATCTTCCCCGCACATCCTAGCGAAACAGTGTGTCTCTCACACTATTTCACCATGACTCACAGTAAGAAATGCATTGTATATGGTAACCTAGTACAAATATACATATGTATTTGAAATAAAAGCTTCACCATACAATCCATACTCTGGCTACAGGAATGTACTCTGAGATTTTCTATTCCATTTCTTTTTTTAAATTCTGGTTATGACCCCCCAGATTTATTTCTTAACACATCAATGAATAGCAACTCATAAATTATAAACATTGTAATATTTAAGGGCCTTCCTGCTTTTGTTTGCAGCTTGATACTTACCTGAATTCAGCCAAAATTCCTTCCTCACCTCCAAGTTCTATTGTCCTAAGCGCAGAACACATTCTGACTTACAAAGACAGGCACCAAACCCCGCTCCTTGTCCTCCTCGATGGCTTTCTGAAGAGCTTCCCCTCGGAGGGAGAAGTTGTCGTCCACAGGCAGAAACCTCATCTTCACAAGAGAAATCAAGCCAGCCTTTTCCACTGAGGAGTGAGCCTAGCAGGACCATGGAAACCTGTTAGCAGAGTCTTCCTGGGATGAGCACTCCCCAGAAACTAAGGGAGTGAAATATGATATCTGACACTTGCCTGTCCTACGGTTCCTGGAGACAATCTCAGAGGCCTGAGCTTCCCTAAACTCCAGTATACTGATAGCAGAAGAAAATGACCCCAGGGCTAAGATTCCAGAAGCCAAGCAATTACCTGAAGGCATGGCCTGTGGCAGGCAGCTCACCTGGTCAGAGGCATAGGCAATGAGCCGTGTGTTCAGGGAGGACTCATCTGCACCCGGCTCAGATGCTTTCATTTCCAAGATTTTGTTCTTTCTTGCAGCCAGCAAGGCAATCAAAGTGGACTCGCTGACTGTGCTCTATAGTGGAAGAAAGATTATCAGTGGCAGCCTATCCCTGTGTCCTCTTGCCAAACTCACCCCCGCCTCTTCATGGTTGTGTGTGTGTGTGTGTGTGTGTGTGTATGTGTAATAGCTATTGCTTAAAAAAAACACAGCTCCTGCCTAAGCTCAATGCCTAGTCTGCATTTGCTGTTCACAGCACCCTAAGCAATTCTGGGATGCCTCTCTCTAATTTTCCAGGGAAGAAGGGAAAGCAAATTTTCACCTAAAACCAACATCTTTATTAAAGAGGTCACAGAGACCAAAAAGAGAATGGTTAACACCCGCTAGATGTGAGTTTGCTTATAGAAATGTTTGTTCCCCATGTAAAATATGCTCAAAAGAAAGCACTCTCGATTTATTAGGTATGTAAATGGAGTTTGTTTTGCAGGTATATCCCAAAGAGAGGGTTCTGGTCTATGAGAGAGGCTGATGACTTTGGCTTTGGTTTTGCTGTCACAATGGCTTTTGTGACCTTGACCTAATATTTTCCCTCTGGAAGACATTTTTCCATTTATAAAATGGAGCACATCCCTTTAACTCTGTGAGGAGCCTGGGAGCCTCCTCAACAGCCTCAAGGAATCGGTATGGCTTCTTATCATTCATCTACTCAGTCTTCAATGTCTTTGCTCCTTGAAATCTTCAGGAGACCTACAGCTCACCGTTTCCTGCTACAAAGCCTGGCAGACAGTGGCACAGGAGTGGTATGGACCGTGGCTGGTCAATGGCTGGAAATTACTCCACAACAAGGAAGCCAGCAGAGTATTAATAATAATACCACCTTACATCTATATAGCAATTTATAATTTACAAAACACTTTCTGTTGTACCATTTGCTCCTCATAAAACCTCTGAGATTCTTGTGATTCTTGTCTATAGATAAGGATAATGATGCTCAGAGAGGTTGCAGGACTACACGAAGGTCACATGGTTATCACTTACCAGCTGTGTGATCTGGGGCAAGCTTTTAACCTCTCTGAGCTTCAGTGCTCTCATCTCAAAAACTGGGAACAATGATATTTACCTACAGGGTTCTTGAGATGACTAGATGAAACGCAAGATCATGTACAGCTGACATTTAGCATGTTATCTAAAGTTTTAACTACTTGCTAAGATCCCAGAATGTCCATGACATACAATAATTTGTCTTTCTTGTGAGGTTCACAGAAAGGGTGAAGTAAGAGAGGAAGTCACTTAGCCAACAAGTGACTCCACTGAACTTTCCAGTTCTCATCTCAGGACAGTGTGGATATTTTTATTTAATAGAAGAATTCATTTAATCCTCATATCCACTCTGTGCGTGTGAAATATGAGGGAAATGCTATCCTATTTATAGATTTCAAAACCCCAAAAGTTACATATTATAACAGATTTCAAGAATGGGGGTTCTCAAAGTTCTCAGAACCAAGCCCTCATGAATGCCAAAGGTTTATAGATGTACCTGGCAACGTGCAGAAAGCTCGACTATGCTGTATTACTCGACAAAAGAAAAGAGAGAGAGATGTAAAGATATTTTTGATAGATATACAAAAGTTAGGGTTGTAGGATAAGATGAACTGTTTTATGCTGTAATCTCTCCCACTGCCAAGGATCTCCTGGACCTAGGAGGGATGCAAAGAAGTCTCTACTTGCTTCTCTTTTCCACTTAGCATAAGGTGTAAAATGGGAGAAGAGAGGGGAGTTGTCAGGTTTTAAACTGAGAAACTCAAGTCCAGTAATACTGGAACTGTGATGATGCATTGACTTTTTAAGCTTTTTCAAGGAAAAGAACGAGTGGAGTCGGTGGTAGCAGCAGTGTAAACGAAGCGGGAGTTGAGAGGGAAGTGGCCCCAAGGGTGGGGGTGGTGGCCGTGGAGGAAGTGGTAGCTATGCTGGTGATGGTGCTGCTGGATGGTGGTGTCACCCACCACAGTGAGGATGGTAATGGCAATGGTGGTGGCAGTGACGGTGGCGGTGGTGTGAGTGACATGTGGAGACCCCTTGGGGAACAGGAGAATTGCCCAGGCAAGGGCTTGGCTTATCTGTCACTTCTTATCCCCATCCTATGGGGAGCTATAAGAATGAAGGCACCTGCAAGACGCCTCCCCCATGGCTGCCAGGGTGGTGGTGCAGGAAGTGCTCCGGGAGTCCCAGCATTTTTGCCAGCCAGTCCATGACGTTCATCTCCAGCTCCGTGCAGGCGGGGCTGGAAGCCTGGAAGAGGGAAAGCAACCTCATCTGGATAGCCCCCGGGCACCAAGATGTCCTCCCAGTCCCAGAAATACATCTCTCTGCCCTAGTGTTCCCCTGCCCGTGACAGTATCAATGGGAACCTGAACTATTTCATTCCTGGAGAAGGAGGTCAGTGTCAGGTCCTGTGCCCCAGTCCCACCCCATCCTCAGACAAACCAAAAAGGGAAAAGAATGTGGGGCTTTGGATTCATACCACCCTTGATGAAGTGGGTTCTCCTGTGACTCCAAGCTCTAGAAATGATTGCTTTCATTTGTCTCCCCAAGTCCCTTCAGTACCCAGCTGAGATGCATTCTGAAGGCCAGGGGGAGGTTTTAGGACTAAGAAAGCAAGCACTGCTTCCTAGAAAATTGCAACTCTCTTCCCCCTCGGCACCCCTCCCCTCCCCCCACACACAACTTACAGCAGTTCATGTTTAAAATATAACGCTGTTTTAAGAGGCTTCTGGCATACTTTAAAGCTGATTAGTGCTTAAGGGGTTATTAAGGGAAGTCTTAGGGCATATCCCTAATCCCTCAAAGATAAGAGCACAAAGAAAGTGGTATCCAGAGGCACCAAAGTGCTTCGTTAGGGTCACAAATTGTGGCAATAACCACATCTCAGTCCAAATCTCGTGGACTCTGTCTCTTTGAGCTGTGTGGTCATTGGAGAGATAAGTTACTTAAGCCTGAATTTCTTCACTGACACAATGGGTCCAACAATCACGATTCCATAGGGAGGGTAAAAGGATAAGATGAGATACTTTGTGTAACACTTAAGTTCAAAGAATGTAGCCATTGTTAATGTTTACCTTGGAACCCTGTTCAGAGACCAGAACAAAGGATGTGAGCTTCAGGTTGTCACTTCCTGCTGTGTCCCCCTTTGCCAATGGTTATAGCTATGGTCATTGCTACTCACCCAGGTGAATCCCAAGCAGTTGATGGCATCAGCCAGCATGTCTCCCAGCAGTGACGGCCAAGAGGTGAGAGCTGGGTAGTAGGCGTGCATATGGGGGCTCTGCCAATGTACCACCTGGAGACAGAGCATGTACACAAGTGTCACCAGGAGGCATGTGCGGGGGGGCTTTCCTTCTCCAGAGACCCTCCCTGGCCAGGGCAAGCACCCAGTCTAGAGAAGGGCTGACATTTTTAAGGCAGCTAAATAAGTGACACAACCCCATAAAAAATAGGATGTATTCACAGTGTTCTTGCCACCCACATGACTCATATTCTAAGCTAGTTCTTCAGCAGAGCATTTGCACATATGCAAAGACCAGAAAGGAGTATGTGAAATGAAAATTGCTATAGTAATTAGAGTTGGGGATTCTGAGTAACAGTCACATTAGTGTTCAATGCTTATCTCCCACGCCACCCCTGCCCAGTAATAAAAAGAAGGGGAGACTATTGGGGACAGCATGTTGCTTGTCTTGTCTAGTTGTAGCAAAAAGCATTCTTTGTTTTATGGCTCTCTAAGCTCTCTGGGTATGCAGCTCCTGCAGAGGGTCATTATGAATGGATTCAAAGCTGTCTGTGGCTTCTCTGGGGATGAAGAGAGGCGAGAAGAGAGCATGGGACCCCTGCCTCTGAGCTAACCCCTGAGCCCACAATCAGACTAAACCGGATGTAAGGAGGAGGCAGCTGGACAGGGAGGGCCCCTATAACAGGTCTCTGAAGCATCCTCACTGGCTCATTGGCCTCACTGATTACCTAATCTGGCTTCATCTCACTTCTCTGCAAACACACCCTGTTCATTTCTCATTCGTGTCTTTGAGCCATGCTGTGTCCCCTGGCAGGAAGGCACTTGCTATACAGACATGACCCTCCAACATCTGTTAATTCTTCTGAAGCTACTAAATACTCATTTCCTCCATAAACCCTTTTCCAGCTCACCAGCCCCTTTGACCCTTTCCCTGAGCCCATGGAACACTTTTGTCATTAGATGACATCTTCGTGCAGCATGGAGTTATTTAGGGTACACACATTCCTTTTATCCCTCAAGATCAAGGGCAGTGTCCTGGACAGCGCCTACTGTGGAAGGAGCCTAAGATCGAAACTCAAGGACACAGGATCCAGTCCTACCTCTGCCCCTACCTAACCAGCTGTGTAACCTTGTCTATTTACTGTGAAGCTAATGGACTTAAGCGCCAAGGTCCCGTGTTTGTACGAGTCTCTTTTGAGATCCACCCTTAACTTTATTTTCTTAAAAGGGATCTTAAAACTCATATAGGATTCAGACCTCATAAAAGCAGGATCTTCCCCTGCAGCCCTCTCAACCTCAGTTTCTCATTGGAAACTAAATCCTGTCCCTTGGGGTTGCTGGATAAACTGGCCTGGGAGGAAAGTTGTAAAATGTAAAGCACTAATGCTAACGGTCATCACACAGTGATAGACACATCACATATCCTGACTTGACTCTTAGATAATCAGACCTCTTCCTCCAAGCTCCGCCAGGCAGAAGGCATCATAGGTAATAACAGCCTCTTCCTCGTTATGATTTATCTTATTTAATTCTCACAGCTCCTCAATGAGGTAAGTTCTACCATTATTCCCTGTTCTGCAGAGGAGAATCAGGGCTGGCAGAGAGAGGCCGTGTTCCTGGGATCACACACCCCTCGCAGGGACAGACGGCAGTGCCCAGACCAACCACAGCACTGTCCAACTCCAGAGCCCAAACTCCTAAGCAGGACAACACCCTGCCTTCTCCCTGCTGCTGCTCTCCCCTCATCAAGAGCAGTGAGGTTTTCCTAACCAGGATTGGAATTAAAGCAAAAGGATATGTTTTCTTCTCTTTGTGTCTCAGAGGTGGCAAGGAGGGAAAATTAACCCAGTTGTTAGCGAGGTGCTGCCCAAAGGAGAAAGCAAAGGGCCAGCTGCTTTTAGGTCAATGCAGAGGCGGGGACAGCCTGTGAGATGAGATGACAGATTGGGCCTCGTTATTGATGTGCTTAGTGACATTATTTTGGAAACCCAGAAAAGGGCTTCCACCTCCTGATTCTATCAAAGGGCAATTGTGTGTTCTTATAAGATATTCAAAATAAGATAAACCAGAGGAACCCTTATCAGAACAGACAGACGTCTCAGTTCAGAAATGAGCCTTGCTGACCACACCCCAGCAACTGCTGGAATTTCTTTCAATCAAATGAATCAGCTCTTTTCCGCCTCTTCTGACAGTTGCTTTCATGTCACTACCAAATTACAGTTTG
This sequence comes from Furipterus horrens, assembly GCF_987537825.1. Lineage (NCBI taxonomy): Eukaryota > Metazoa > Chordata > Mammalia > Chiroptera > Furipteridae > Furipterus > Furipterus horrens. The sequence continues at coordinate 155,378,940 of NW_028327173.1, forward strand.
CCCCTCAGCAGATTACATTTTACAGAGTGAAATCCATCAGATAATCTTATTGGGGCGCTAGCCTCCTTGGTAAATCTTTACTGATACAAAATTTTTCAAAAGATGCTTGTGAAATTGGCTGAATGAATTGGCTTGGTACAAACTTGCTCTCACTTTCTGAGTCTGAATAACTTCTCACCCCTGACTCCAGGCTCATTTCTGTCACGTCTAAATCCAAAGCTCTTTAGGGGTAATGGAAGCACATCTCAAGTCAGCCTGGGGAAGAGCTGCCTGACAGGCTGTTCAGAACACCAGTGCCCCAAGCCGGGCGGGGGTGGGGGCATGAGAGCACAGCCTGCACTTGGGGGCCCAGCTGCAGAAGCAGCGCCTGGGGGCACTGGCTCAATCTAAGGCTCAGTCGCTCCCTAGCAGAGGTATTCGTGTAGGAGAAACAGCAGAGCCTTTGAACTAAGACTGGCCTTGGTTAAAATCTTGGATCTGCCAGGCACAAACTCTGTGACTTTGGGAAGACAATGAACTTCTTTGAGCCTCAGTTTACTCACATGTAAAACAGGGATTGCTGGGTCACTATAGGACAGCACCAGCTGGCCTGTAATGCCTCAGGCACAGTGCCTAGCACGTGGCATGGAGCTCAGTGAAAGGCAGCCCTTCTGTGTGAGGAAGACGCGTGTGCTTTTAGCATGGATGCCTTGAAACAGCTCCTCACAGCTGGTGGCAGGGACACCGCCCCCACCTGTGGCCATGGGGTCAGCTCCAGTCCTGTGCATCTTCCAGCCTCTGTCTGTTCCTTGGCCCCTGGCTACCTCCAGATTGTACGCTCCGTCACTGGGAGGGTGGATGATTCAAGGAAACCCCCTTCTTACCCCTGAGAAGCAGCTCAACCACAAGACCTCTCCTTGATGAGGAAGGATGTGGCTCCCATCTCACGGAGGAGGATGGAGAGGGCTGACGGGACTCACCCTGCTTCCCAGGCACCCAACTGACCATCAACGTGTCCTCGGGGGGCTGCGCTCACAGATCCCCTCTTTCTCCTCGGCATGTCTCAGAATTCTGTATGAGAGCCCCTGCTTCCACCAGCTGCTGCTCCAGGGGCCATCTCCAGCCTCCTCTCTCCATCCTGCCCTCCACGGTTGTGCTTTCTCTCCAGACCCAATTTTCACTTCTTGCCTCATCCCATGAGATTTCCATACTCTGTCCGCTTCGGCCCTCGGATGCCGTCCTATTCTCGCTTGCTCCCCACCTGACACTACAGCTCACCTGGCCTCAGAAGCCTAGTTTCAGTCAAAGTCCTGGCCCTCCACAGGCCCAGAAGTTAGGCTTGGATGTTGGCCAGCTGGCTGAAGGGTCATCCCAGGCCTTTCTTCATGCCTACTGCTCACCCCTACACCCCAAAATCCAGAACCACTCTTGTGGTGACTGCTTCTCACCCCAGGCATGATGATTTTCTCAATGTCCCCAAAGATGCTGTCCCAGCTCTCAGGTTCCTCAGGAGCACTCTCGGGCAGCTGGGCCCGCAGGTACCCAGGCCGCACGTCTGGGGTCACCCGTCGCTCCCGCACAGTGCTCAGGTACTGGCAGATGTAGTCCACCATCTCTTTTCCTACAAGGGAGACAGAGAAACCTGCCTCACGTCCCCTGACTGGGCCTGTGCCCCTCACGTCTGGGCTGAGAAGCTTGCTGAAGAAGGAGCAGTTTGATCCCCAGCGGAGGCCTTGTCTTCAGAATCAAAAAAATGAGTGAGAGAGTGAGTAAATGATGGCAGAAAGGTGTGAGTGAACACATGAACAAGAGGGGAGATCCCCTAAGCATAACACATTTCTTTTTCCTCCCCTTCCCTTGCCATTATCTCTCCCGCCTTTCTTCTCAAAAACAGAACATCTGTTAATTCACTGCCTTATGGGTTCAATAGAAACTCTGTGGCTCTTTCTATCCAAAAATCATTACATATACACACTCACACAGGCACTCACGCACACGCACTCCACTCTTTGTTAGCACAGGTGGCATGTTCCCGTGCCCGGTTCTGATGAAAAGTGAAAAATCTATTTGTTCACCATTCCCATTGGACCAGTAATTCCCCATGTTTTTTAGACCCACAAATGTCTTTAAGAATAGGATTAGAACTATAGGCTAACACACACACAGGATTTTGTCTGCAATTTATGAGGTACAGGGGCTCCCCAAAGCACAACCACAGCCTCCACTAAGAACCCTGCACCTGTCTCAATCACTTGATCTCCCTCCCTGTGCCTCCACGAATACCCAGGGCTTAGAACACTTTTTAGATGCCCAAAAATATTTTACCAAATGAATGAACAAATGAATTAGGAAACAAGGTAGCCAAATCAAACACTCTGAAGCCACCGCCAATAATTTATTCTCCCTTCCCTTTCATTCCCCCAGGAGAGAGGATTGTCTTCTGTGCCTTTGTCTGCGTTGCTCTCCCTCTCTCTCTGACTCTCTCTCCATCTCCACATCTGTGTCTCTGTGTTCATCTCTCTGTCTCCCTCAATATCTATAATTCCTCCTTGGCACTCCTTAGCCTCTTTTCCCCATGCAAAAGTAAAATAAAATAAAATAGAGAAGAGGAGAGGGAAGCTGACTCTTTCTTCTGCACCACCTCATGCAACATTCTTATGTGCAGGACCAGCCTCAGACAAAAATGTGAATGAGACCAAAGATTTCACGCCCTTCTCTCATTTTACTCCCTGTCAACCTTCCCGCAGCCCGATGCTTTTCGTGCCTGAGCAGGACCCCACCTGGGGTTTGAGAGCCCTGGACCCAGCCTTTCACTTCTAAGGGACAGTGTGAAATGTATTTGTGTTCCACTCTCATGATAAACATCTGAGCTAACGGTGCCTTCAGAAAGCAATAATAGAAGCCAATGCGCACTAACGTCTAAAGGCTGAATGCTACTTAGTGAGTTATGCCTGTGAGGAGGAGAGAGAGCAGCTTGGATTTTAACACAGGCAACACTTTACAATATACCCTGATAGTGGGATGAGGATATAAGAACTTACAGGGAGAGAAACTATAAGCAACCTCCTACTTCCCCTCTTAAGAGAGCCCTGCCTGAACACTGGATAACCATTTGGTTTTGCTAAGCACACAAGGCTTGATACATGGTAGATGCTCACTAAACAGTTATGGGACACATGACTAAAAAGAAAGAATACTACTGAGAAGTTCACACACAGAAAAATGAATGTTAAGAAAGAAAAGATTGTGCAGTGACTACAGGATACTTAGGAATTTTTGTCTACTTCAATAGATTAATAATTAATCCCACTTTTGCCATTTAGTGGATCGAGAAATTCAAATCCTCCATTTTGTGGGAAAGTAGAAAGGAAAAGCAGGACATGGCAGAACAGACATAGATGAGAGTGGGTGTCTGAGAGGGGGAATGAAAGAGAGGTGGAGACAGGTTTTAAACTCTGAGCCCACATTCATTTCTCAGGCAAACAGGTGAAGCAGCCAACTTTCAGAAGACAATTCTAACTCCTAGTCAAATGACACCCCACAATCTGAGGACCCACAACCAACAGCAGTCCCTGAGGCTGGCAGCGGGGAAGAGGGCGGGATGCCCACCGCTCACCTCTCTCTCTGTACTCCTCCGGCTCCATCATCTCCCTCGTCTCTGGCTGCTCACAGACACGCAGGAGGTCGAAGGGGCACTCCTGGGCAACCAGAGGGACCGTGTATTTAAAGGGTCCTCCTTTCTTGGACCTTAGCTCCGCCCTTCAAAAGCCCCTCCTCTGGGCTGAAGGAGTCCACCCCTTCTTCCGCAGCCCCTGTGAGGAACAGTGGCCACAATTTAGTCTGGTCAGGAAATGGAGTATAAAACGGTCCACTTAGCAACCCAAGCCTGCAGGCAGCCTCAGGTAAATGTTGCGAGGAGCCCTCAGCCCTTCCTGCCCTTGGATTCAGACCAAGCTCACAGCTCAGTAGCCCAGAACAAAGTCAAGGGTATGCAGAATACGTAGCACAGATTATTAGTATTATTGCTGCCACTGCTTCTCTACCAGCAGCAAGGAGGAAGGAGCAGGCACTTAGAGAGACACTGGCAGCTGTGCTCAGGAACAGGCCGATATTATCTTGCACAATGAATTTGTTTCCCCCTACATAATACTTATTGTTGTAAAGAGATGAGAAAACACAGAGAAACTAAAAGAATAACAATCACCAAACTTAATCGCTTTTAGCACCTAAGGGGGATGTGTGTGTTACTGTATGTATAAATGGACATGCAGAAACACAAATGTTCATAGAGGTGTTATTCATAACAGCCAAAATGTGGAAACAACTCAAATGTCCATCAACAGACAAACGGATAAATAAAATGTGATATACCATACAACAGAATGTTACTCCACAATAGAAAGAAGTACTGACACAAAATGTAATGTGGGTGAACTTTGAACACATTATGTTACAGAAACAGGGGAGTCCAAAAATCCCCAGAGTTTGCGGCTGGGGCATGGGGAGAAGGAAGCAGCTTTTAGAATGCCTCCACATGCCTGAGGCAGGTGGCTAGTGTCTTTTTTTATGCAAAATGGCTTTAATGCATCCAAAGCCTCAGGTAGATGGGAGGGACTTGAACCAGGGGATGGTATGGAGAAAGCACACAGAGCCTGCGTGAGGTTCTGTGAATGGTCAGAACTGTTTGCAACGCCCACTGCGTCAGAGGACGCAGTCAGGGATACATAAGCAGCTGCGGACATTTTAGCTCTTGCTCTCTGACTCCCGCGCTTGCTCTCGGACTCTCGCTCTCTTGTGTGCTCCCTCCACGTGGCTTGGTGAAGGGGCCTTCTCTATGTGGCTTGGAGGGGTCTCCAGGCTGCTTTAAGAGGCTCTTGCTATGCGGTTTTGAGGAGAGGAAATCCATGCGGTTTGCAGGAAGAAGGCAGTTTGCAAGGAGGCTGAGCATCAAGGCAGTTCTGCATTGAGAGCTGGAGGGCACCACAGCACAGAAAGGACCTCCCTAATCAGAAGAGTGATTGGCAACTGCTGGTAAAGCTGAACTGTGTTTGGAAAGTAGGGAAACGGTTTCTCTAACTTTTCTAAAACTAGCCTGGTTTGGTAGGGGGGAGGCAAGGATATGTGTTTATAGGTGTTTTAAAGAATATAAGACTTAACAACAGAAATCTGCAAATAATTAAATCTATATAACTGTTAAATAAACTATTCTTTTTCTTTTCACTAAACTCTGGTACTGAGAGTTATAATTTGGCAGCGGGCAATCGGGCCCCTGACTAAAGAGCCCGTGGGTTTGTTTTCAATTGGAGCAGCCCAGGGGTTCTGTAACAATTATGCTAAGTGAAAAGAGCCAGTCACAAAAGATCACATGTTATATGACTCCATTTATTTGAAATGTCTGAAAGAGTCAGATCTACAGACACAGGAAGTAGATTGCTCATTACTAGGGGCTGGAGGATGGGGAGTCAGAGGTTGACAGCTAAGGGAACAAAGTTTAGGGGGAGTTTTGTAGGGAGCTTCTGGAAGTGTTTTAAAACTGATTATTGTGATGGTTGTACAGCTCTGTGAATATCCTAAAAGTACTGAAGTGTACACTTTAAATTGGGGGACTTTATCCTCACAACTTCTGGCTGCAAAAACCAGTGGGAATTAAGTTGATGGAAAAAACTGTTGAAGCCCCAAGCAGTGCCTCTTAAAGAACCCACACATGGACTCACCTACTCAGACTCATTCCCTCTGAGCTCCAGCACTGGGGTAGCAGCTTGAAAGGCACCAGTGGCATTGAGGGAGGAACTGTAGTGTCTGGCATCAAGGCAAGGAGAGGCCATTGTCCCTTTTCTAAACCTTGTGCCCCACGGAGATGGCAAGCTGGTGCCATATCTGAGACTCCATCAACCTGTGGCTAACACTGTTTGACCCACCTTGGAAATTGCCAGAGACTCTGCCCCACCCAACTTACAGGCCCACCCAGGCTACTTTTCCATATGAATGGCTGGTCTTGGCTCACGCTTCACAACTTCCTAAATCCTCTTGAACAAGCAAAAGCTGCCCTCAGTGAGCCCCAGGCCCAGCACTAGCAGCCAGCCTGGGGTCACAGCTTGGTTTCACCTGGGAGTCTCCAAGCCCAGCACAAGTAGCAGCCATCTCAGGCAGTGTGCCCTGGGCAAAACACATGTTGGGGCTGACCTTGTCCTGCACCACCCAGGAAACCCCAGGGCCAGCGCACCCAGTGGACAGCTACAGACCACGTTAGAGCACCACCACCCTGCCCCTGCACAAATGATTCTCCACAGAAGGTGGAGGTTGGTGGCCAATGACCATGGCCAGCTGACTGGCCTGTGTACATCCCTCTCATTAATCTGCCAAGAGCAACAAAAGCTCAACTACAAGAGGAGGATGTACTCAGCCCACACAAAGGGCACACCTCAAGTACCCAGCTTGCCAGCTTCGGTGGTAGGAGAGGCTGTGCCACTGGACCCTACAGGACACCTACTACATTAGGCCAAACTACCAAGACAGGGAGTCAAAGCAGCTGTACCTAATACAAAGAAATAAATACAGGGAGGCTGCCAATATGAGGAGGCAAAGAAACATGGCCCAAATGAAAGACCAGATCAAAACTCCAGAAAAAGAGCTAAATGAAATGGAGATAAGCGATCTATCAAATGCAGAGTTCAAAACACTGGTTATGAAGATACTCAAGGAACTTAATGAGGACCTCAACAGCAACAAAAAAATCCAGTCAGAAATGAAGGATACGTTAATTGAAATAAAGGACAATTTACAAGGAAACAAACTTTCAGTGGATGAAGCCAAGAATAAAAGCAATAATTTGGAACATAAAAAAGAAAAAAACAACCAAACAAGAAGAAGAAAAAAGAATCCAAAAAATGAGAATAGCATAAGCAACCTGTGGGACAACTTCAAGAGGTCCAACATTTGCATCACAGGGGTGACAGAAGGAAAAAAGAGAAAGGAATTTGGAAATCTATTTGAAAAAAATAATAAAAGAAATATTCCCTAATATGGTGAAAGAAATAGACATGCAAGTCCAGCAATCACAGAGAGTTCCAAACAAGATGAATGCAAAGAGGCCCACTCCAAGACACATCATAATTAAAATAACAAAGGTTAAAGACAAAGAGAGAAACTTAAAAGCAGCAAGAGAAAAGCAGTTATCTACAGGGGAGTTCCCTTAAGACTGTCAGCCAATTTCTCTAAAGAAACTTTGCAGGCTAGAAGGGATTGGCAAGAAATATTCAAAGTGATGAAAAGCAGGGACCTACAGCCAAGATTGCTCTATCCAGCAAAGCTATCATTTAGAATGAAATGGCAGATAAAGAGCTCCCAGACAGGAAAAAAGGTAAAGGAGTTCATTATCACCAAACCATTATTACATGAATTGTTAAAGAGACTTATTTAAGAGAAAGATCAAAACTATGAACAATAAAATGGCAAACATATATACCTAACAACAATTAAATCTAAAACAAATGAAGATAACAAGAAGAACAGAGACAGAATTGTGGATACAGAGAGAATTTTGATGGTTGCGAGATGGGAGTGGGGTACGGGGAAAGGGGTGAAGAGGTGAGGGGATTAAGAAGTACAAATCAGAATAGCGATGGGGATGTAAAGTACAGTATAGGAAATGCAGCAGCCAAAGAGGTTATATGCATGACCCATGGACATGAACAGTGGGGGCGGGGGGGGCATTGCCTGAGGAATTGGGGGTGCTGAGTGAAGGGGGGCAAAGGGGGAAAAACCAGGACAACTGTAATAGCAAAATCAATAAAATACAATTTAAGAAAAATAAAAATAAATCGGGGGACTTTACAATATGGAATTATATCTCAATAAACTTTTAATTTACAAAGAAGAAAGAAAGGGAAAAAGAAGGGAAGAAAGAAGGAAAGAAAGAAAAGAAAGAAAGAAAGAACAGAAAAGGAGGAAAAGAAAAGGAAAGGAAAGGAAAAGGAAAGTGACAGAGAAAAAAAAAAAAGAAAAAAGTGTCCCAGGAACATAAGACTTTTGGTGAAAAAAATGGCCTAGTGGATGTGGACTCAAGTAATACTGAAAATAGTATAAATCTTTCATGAAAGTGGGGCGTGGGAAAAATAATATTGACAGTGATAATAGCTGACATTTATTGAGCCCATAAAAAGTACCAAGCACCAAGTTAGGCAATTTAAGTGGAAAACAATCTGTTATTTTCTCTTCAAGTGTTGCTTCTGCTCCATTATCTCTCTTCTATTATTCTGCAACTCCAATTATGCCTATGTTAAAATTTTTTGTTTTCTATTTTTATCTTTTTTAATTTAATCTTAATTGTATTTTTCCATTACCATTTAGTTCCCTTATACTCCCCTTCCCCCACAATCACCACACTGTTGTCCATGTCCGAGTCCTTTTTCTTTTTGCTCAATACGTCCCTGCCCCCGACTAGTTGTCATCCTGCTCTCCATCTATGAGTCTGTCCCCATTTTCCTTGTTAGTTCAGCTTGTTCATTAGATTCCACTAATGAGTGAAATCATATGGTATTTGTCTTTCTATGACTGGTTTATGTCACTTATCATAATGTTCTCCAGGTCCATCCATACTGTTGCAAACAGTAAAATTTTCCTTTTTTTTACAGCTGAGTAGTATTCCATTGTGTAAATGTCCCATAGGTGTTTTATCCACTCATCTACCTATGGACACTTGGGCTGCTGCCATATCTTGGCAATTGTAGATAATGCTGCAATGAACATAGGGGTGCTTCTGTTCTTTCAGATTAGTGTTTTGGGTCTTTTGGATATATACCCAGCAGTGGGATAGCTGGGTCAAAAGGCACATATAGTACATATACCATATTTTTCGCACTATAAGATGCACCTGACCATAAGATGCACCTAGATTTAGAGGACAAAAACAAGAAAAAAAAATTCTGAACCAAATGGTCAACTAAAATATTTAATAAAATATAACAGAATAATATTTCAACCATGTAAAGTCAATAGTGGTATTAAGAACCATCATCACTGTCATTAACAAATGAGGAGAGACTTTAAGGTTCAAGTACTCTTCTAGTTTTCTCGGAACCCCAAGAACTCATTATCGCTAGTGTCAGAATTTATGAAGCTCAGTTGCTCAGTCACTGATATCACTTTCTTTGCTATCTTCATACTGACCAGATGCCCTGAGACTCAGCAGTAAAGTGGGACATCTAAGTGTCCCCAGGTGTTTTGTGTGGGCCCACCGCTTCCTCTTCTAACAGCTGTCACCACCGCTGACAGGTCAGGTAACACACATCACGGTCTGTGACACAATATTTGCTCCAGAAAATGCACAGACATTTTCTCCCCACTTTTGGGGGGAAAAAAGTACATCTTAAGGAGCAAAAAATATGGTAATTGTGTATGTACATATGTGTACATCATTTTATATATTATGATATATACCTTATAAAAATAAATTGTATATTATATTTTCTTTCTTTTCTATCTTCTTGTTTTTGAGTTTTGGTTTGGAAATTTTTCTCTGACCTATTTTCAATTTCTCCAGATGTATATAATATAATGAACAAAATTTGGTAAAAAATTAAAAACTATTAAAAAAATGAAAATTCTACAACTGAAGAAAATACAGTAACACTAAGAATAGGAAATCAATAAGTAGGTTTATTATCACATTAAATACTTTTTCTTCATTATCATTTTCCCCTAATTGCTCTCTTATTCAACAAATATTTATTGGTCCCCTTCTATCTTACAGTTGGTGATACAATAGAGACCAAGACAGATACCAACCCAAGTTATATAGAGCTTATAATCTGGGAGGACGGATGCCATAAAGATTTTTTGAAAGGGGCGTTATAGGGTGCCAAGTTGACATACAGAGAAGGGAAACCATACCTAATTTGGGGGGCAGAAAGGGAAATTTTGATGAGGAAATGTTTTTTATTCTAAGACCTGAAAGTTTATTAAAGGTAGATGAAGAAGGGTGTGAACAGCTGATCAGAGAGAACAGCAGGTGCAAAGGCCCTGAGGTTAGACAGACAGACTCCAGTAAAGTTGGAGTAGAAAGTAATAGAGAACCAGGTACTAGGTGAAACAGGAGAGATAGGAAGGAGCAAAACTGTGAAGGGCTACTTAGGAGTTGAACAGTCCCCAAGGGCAATTGGAAATCGTTGAAATGTTTATGATTTTAAGCAAGAGAGAAACATGTTCAGATTTGCATTTTTACTCCTCTTTAGCTTCAGGGCAGAGAATTGAACTTGGGAAAAACTAGAATTAAAAAAGACAAACAAACGAAAACCACAGGAGGCAGTTTTCTAAAGGGTGTAAGAAGTACAGTTCCACAGCCACCAAACATTTTCATTAAATATGGCAACAAGTTGCTCCTCCCAATTCTGCCTATTTTATACATAATGACTAAAAAGTGCTTTTTATCACCCTTTCACCACATTGTCCCCATCACACTCTCGCACACAACCAATGGTACCTAGATATACTGTTTATTGAACTTAAATCTCTTGTTACATTGGGTAGTATATTATATAGTTTTAAAATAGTAATTGTGAAAATTAAATCTTCTCACTGTGAGAAACGCTCACAATAAAAACTGGGACACAGGACTTGAGCAGCAAAGCGAGGCGTTTATTCACGAGTCTGCAGAGTCGGGTGCACCCTCAGCCAGGAGAATGTGCGCGCCAAGCAGACGAAGAAAACTGGTTTTATAGTAATGCGTTTAGGTCCCCCTCCCTAACTCTATTAGCTCCTCCACCCCTCTGTTCTCCCCTGTTTCTCCATTACTGGTTACTCCGAAGTTACGTGATTATCTAAATGCCCCTATTGTGATTTGTAAATATGCTAATGCTGTCAACTCCCTTCTCAGAGATCTTCTAATTACACTTGCCCTTGCGACCCTCTAATTACATTTGCCCTTAGGAACCTTTAATTACATTTGCCCTTAAGAGCCTTTCATTACATTTGCCCTTTGTTACTAATGATTTCCTACTTGTTTGGGAGTCACTATGTTCTTGTTTCTTACATCACTAATGATCTGGAAAAACATACATTGTAAAAAAGGAAGTAGTATTTAGCTAAAAGAGAAAAGAATCAAGATGTAAATTAAAATTTCATTCTACCTTTAGCCCTGGTTGGTGTGGCTCAGTGGACTGAGTGCCAGATTATGGACCAAAAGGTTGCTGGTTCAATTCCCAGTCAGGGCACATGCCTGGGTTGTGGGCCAGGTCCCCAACTATGAGCATGTGAGAGGCAGCTGATTGATGTTTCTCTCCTTTCTTTCCCCTCTCTCTAAAAATAAATTTAAAAAAATATTTTTCTTAAAAAGGAGAAAAAATACTCAATTTAAAAAACCAGCTGTGAACGAGCAATTCACAAAAGAAGAAACACTAATGGGCAAGAAACAACAGAAGAATGTGCTCAACCTCACTTGTAATAGGGAAGTGTAAATAATGAGAACAAATTCATACTAATGTGGGTTGGCAAAAATATTAGTGTGACAATATCAGGTGTTGGCAAAACTGACTAACTTTGACCTAACAATTTCATTTTGGGGGAATACCTAGCACATGTATGTATACAGTAGATAAATTTACAAGGATGCTTATTACAATACTATTTGTTGTAACAAAATATTGGAAATGACGTTTCTATACATAGGAAAAAGGGTAAGTAAACTATGGTATATTCTTATTTAATTTTATATAACAGTCAAAATGAATGATTAATTTTCAGACATGAATCAATATCTAACATAATGATGAATTGAAAAAAAATATGCAGAATGACACGTACAGAATAATAGCTTTAATAAAATTAAGAACCACACAAAACTCAACCATATATTTATGAAACTTACTCTGCAGTGAAAGGATGAAAAGGTAAATAGAATGGAACATTTCAACCTCAAGATAATGGTTGTCTTTTAGGAGAGTGGCAGGGGCATAAAATGAGGAAGGGAAACAAAGAGGCGTTAATAAATCTGCAACATTCTGTTTCTTAAAAGATTTGGGACAAGAAGGTAAAGATTAAATTTGGGTGGTAGGTAAATTTGGATGGTTGTTATACTATTCTATGTCCTTTATGTTTTGAAGTTTTATTAAAACAATAATGAAAAATAATCTGAGTATTGAATTGTACCTAACAACGGTCATAAAGATTCTTAACAATGTGCTTCAGTGTTTGATGCCGACAGTCTCTATGATACTGAGCAGAAATGTTTGGAAGCAGAGTCAATTCTCTGGCAGGCTGAGAATTTTTTTAAAAAGGGACTATCGGTTCACTCAAGTGTGACCTTTCTTAATATATGTATGTATTTTAATAGCAAAGTAAGTGGGTGCAATTTTAATTTGAAGTAATTTGGGAGAATTATAATGACAAGTCTAGAATAATTATGAAAAGTTGTAATACAAAAATGAATGCTTTACTGTTATGTGGCATACAAAAAAAAAATCAAGAGGACATTTAAATAATCCATAAAGTTCAAAATTATGTCATGTCATCAATCAGTAGTAAGATTGGAACTGATTATATGAGTGATTTTCAACAGCTGTGCTGCGAGAATTTTTAAAACTGCAATACCTGACTATTTAGTCAGGGACACTGACCTCTTTCCCCTTAGATCGTCAAACAAAAAACTGACAACAGCCAACATAATAGCGATCTGGTATGATGCCCTGTCCTGAACCATAAATACATAGGTCATATAACACAGTTGCATCTTATTGGTCATGCTGCAAAATAAAGTTGTCTGATTGGTTAATTCTTGGTACCAGAAATCCTTATATACAAGTATAGGTGCCTGATTTTTTTAAGCCACTTTGGAGCAAAAAGGGTGGGTAATTACTATTGTTCTCTTTTTGTAAATCAATCAAAATTATACCAATACCTATTTTTTGTCAGATTGGGAGAAAATATACTTTTTGCTGTGCCACAGAATTTTAATAATTAGTTTGTATGTGCCATGAGATGAAAAAGGTTGAAAATCACTGGGCTATATAGTACTATGTATATATGGCAGAAACATATTACATATCAACTGTGCACAGGAGATCTAAGCCATTCCAATGAAAAATTGAGTAAGCAATTAATAAAGTATAGTGGACAAAATTGCAGAGATCAGATCAAAATTTTTCAGGAAGCAAATGGTGGTTTGGGGGGACTTAAAGTATATATCTAAAAATGAAGAGCCCCAGAAACTGCATCATGAAAGTGCTATCAAATGATAAAACTATCATAGAGTATCTGTATATCTACATATTTGGAAAGTACTATTAGTAAGTCACAAAAATACTGATACCAAAATTTTGATTTGGAACCAGAAGTGTACTTCCAGTGATGATACTGTGTTTTCTATCATAGGTTACACAGAGTAATCTGAGAATGAATTCAGAGAGCTCACGTCAAACTGAATCCATGTGGACTGAGATGTTTTCATAACAGAGAAAGCAAACAGCAAACATCATTACAAAACTACAACAGACTAGTTATCTATAATGAAATCCGAGTACAATAAATATTACTTAACAAACTGACAGATAATATATTAATTAGTTCATTCCTAAGTTGACCTGACATGATGGAAGGAGTTATTTGTTCAACAGAAACCAGGTGAATAGAAAACAGTTTTTTTCCTGTTTGCTATATAAGCCTGACTGTTAATGGCTTGGGAACCCACCCAGATGGAAATAAAGGTTCCAACAAATTGTTTTTACCTTGAACAGTGTTTCTCCTTCTTGATATATTTTAAGTCAGTTATCAAGCCCTTCCAGTATTAAAGCACAAAGAAACTTTATAGCTTTTATCTGGAAGAAACTTTGTATAGAATAATGCAGGAAAAAAAAATCAGTCTTAACTACTGTTACGGGCGAGGGTTTCTTCTAATTTTCAGTAAGTAATGTCATGAATGATCATGTTGAATACACACTGGCATACATTGTCATTAGCAATCTTTTGGATAAATATAACTGTACACAGATCTTTTTGTTATAACAAAGTATAGACCAAATTATATGGGATTTTACATTTTTTTTCCCTTCTAACTGCTCTTTTGAATGTCACAGAAGAAAGCTCCCAGCTCCCAACACTTCACTATCATGAACAAATAAATAGAGCAATCCAGTGGCAGTGTAAAAGAATAACTACTTTGACATTCACAGCATAACAAAATAATACCTAAAAGCCAATAAAGAAAATTGCCTCACCAACTCTTTGGAGAAGCCCAGTCCCTGCAGATACCAGTCATCAGATGAGGTTTTCCCAAAGCATCATAGGCTCAACTTAGAATTTGTAACTCGAGTTCCAGAGACTCTACTTTAGGGAACTGTTCAATCTGAATCAAGAAATTAGGCAATCAAGACATCTAATGAGCTCAGTGTCTAAAATAGTACATAACCAGCATTATTCTATTATAGATGCATAGAAAAGAAACTAATTCATTACAAGAAATGAATTCATTAGGCCCTAACATTGAGGACATTAGGGATCGATTCTCTCACAGACCCTCATTGAGAAAGGCTGCTCTGGAAGGTGTTGTTCATACATAAAGGAAAATAATTAACCATCAATGTGGCAAACCCATCACTACATAATGAAAACACATTAAGTGTGGACTTCTGAAAACTTTTATATTTTATTCTGTGAGTTCTTTTAATCCTCTGCTCAGAACACTATAATGATTAGAATGTAAAACTTTTCCAGCCCACGTGAAAACAGCTTAAAAAGACAAAAACAAAAACAGAAAAGGCAACCCATTGCTTTAGTTATAAATAATGATGTCATAGGACAGTGCATCAGGAAGATGATGGAGGTTTTACACGGCCCAATATAACAATCAGATCTGAAAGAAGTGAATATCCATCTGATACTGTCGTAGACTCCTTTTAAGTATCAGTTATTTTCTGCCATCTATGCCACATTATGGATCAAAATTCTTTCTCTAGCAGCATGAGAAACTAGAAATCAGTCATTACATTGGCTTTCCCGGCGCTGCACTCAGGAGGAGCGCACTGGCCCTTCTTCACTTCAGCACTGCCTATGTCAGGGCACCTGCCTCACGTAAGCCCGTAAATGCACTAAAGTAATAAATAACAGACAGAAAAAGTAGCTTCATGGTACTGAAAACATGGCCTAGTGTTTATAAAATGTACAGTTTTAGGAGATTTAAAATTTATGTCAAATTTAGTAGAAAACTGAAAAGGGTTTTTCTTTTCCTTAGAGTTCTTAAATTTGCCCTAAAGCCTTTCTAAGTTTCCAAGTAGCAACCATCGGGCTGATAGTTCACAGATCCTTTTACAAACTAACAACTGGACTGATAACTGCTGTGAGAGAATTAACAAATTCCCAAGAAGTTACCTCAAGGACTTTTTAAGATACAGTGTGAAGCATATATACTTTCATATAGTGGGGAATGTGGTTTTAATATACAGAACAAAATTTTTAATTTGTGTATAAAATGTGGTTAAAATACAAGTCTACACTGAACATATATGGAAAAGATATTTAATTGTAAAATAGAAAAGTAGGCCAGAGTACAGTTTTAAGGGTAATTGCTTCTTTATACAGTATAAGTAATCTAGAAGGGTCTTAGGGTTAAACATTTTCATAAAGCAATAAAACATTAATGCAAGAAATAAAGCAAGAAACAAAGTTTGAAGTTACATTTTACAAAAAAGAATAAACAGTATGTCAGAGTTTAATGTTCATACATGGTGGAATTCAACAATATTGATGAGAGCAAGTCACAGCACAAACAGCTTTCAGAAGGAAAAGGAAAAGTTATGGCAGACATGTCTATAGCATCACTAGAGTATAAAAAATTCTTGTTCTACATACAAAATCATTTTTTTCCATAAGAATAATTTCCTGGAGAAGGGAGGGGAATGAGTCCATGAAATATTTCAGAAACCCATATGCTTTGAGTTTTCCAAAAACATTATCTTAAAATGTACTGCCTTAAAGTGCTTTCACGTGGAAATCATGATGGAAGGCACAGAATACAGTTTCACGTCCCCACTATGAAATTTTCAAAAAAGCATAGATTTTGTAGTTTGCTAATTCAAGTTATCTTGTAAGCTGCTCCTTCCAAGAATACTATCATTCCAATAAAACCAGCTGCTAGCTTACTTAGTTAAGATGGCCCTATCGAATAAAAGGATTTTCCCCTCTAGTAACTTTTATCATCTCTGTGGGAAAAATACCTATGCAAGTGATGCATTCTGAAATTATAAAACATGCAGAGTATGTACAAACACAAAGTTTTAAAAATATTTGCTTCATATACATGTAAATCTACTTGGGTATAGCTGAAGTGGAACAAATATAAAAATTTGTTTTCTAAAAAATGTTTTCAGAGAATCTGAGACAACTTAAAGCTATACAAAGATTTCCTGGGAAAATCTTCTCTTCATATAGAAGTTTATACCTACAGGAGTAATTCCAGCATCAGTCCACCACATAATTATTACACAACATTTGGTCTAATCAACACCAATCACCCTTAAAACTGTTCTGTTTCTGAGAAATTAAGGTTCATACTAAAATCAAAAAGAATTCACAAAAACAGTGGCTTATTTTGTTTTTGGATCTCTTCAACAATCTTTACCAACTCATTTAGAACTGTAAAAAAAGAAAACACAAAAACTATTTACAGAATTCAGTTTTAAATACATTTGACAACTTCTAAAGTTTTATGTTACAAGAATTCAGATAGCATGGCTTAAGTCCAATTATCAATCTGCAGTCTCTTCTATTATCCTGTCTTCCCATGACTGCACCTGACTGTGTACAGTTCAAAAGTGTATTTTTTCTTGCCCAAAAGTAAACTCAAACCATATGTTCATTTCAATTAAACAGCTTCTTTATTAGTCTGAAGACGAGTCATAGCTTCTAATTTCTGTCTGTAGGCCTCTGCTTCCTGTTCTTTCTTTAGAAGCTGCTGTCGATACTTTTGTGCTTCTCGATTTGCTTCATCCAGCTGTTTCTGAAGAGCTTCTCTCTCCTAATTTAAAAAAAAAAAAGTTTTTTCTTTCAATTGCACAAATACATTAACATCTACAAGCATGCATCCTTTAACAAAAAATCTGTAGTAGCTAAAAGTAGTCACTTATTGATATTTCCTAGAAATCTTGCCTTTTCAACCAATTCACTAATAATTAAAGTCCACAATTTTGTGCTCCATGCTGTGAGATACAGATTATAGTTTTTGATCCCAGGGAAAATATTTCATAATTAGAAATAAGACTAACATAATAAACCCAAATTGGATACCTTGTACTTTTATATGTACTACAAAAACTGAAAGAACTTTAAAAAGGAAATATATAATCATACCTCTTCATATCTTTATCTGCATTTTTATCTGAAGGTAATACTTATAAACAGTATTTATTGAGCATACATTAAATGACAAAACAAGCTGATTTCCAGTGACAAGTCTCTAAGATAGATATTATTCCCACTTTACAGGTGAGGAAAATGATGCTGAGAGATGATGTAGCTTTCCCATGGTAACACAGTGAGGAACCAGATTTATGAGATTCAAATATTACTGCTTTTAAAACTATCTTTCTCTGTGGTAGCAAGCAAGACTCCTCATCTCTAAAATGATGAGTGCTGGTCTAAATTAATGTTTCCTAAATTATACATTTTACAAATCAATAAAATACTACTTTCTCTGTTGTGACTCGTTAAATTATACAGGTATAAAATACATTAAATCCCTCAATAGCTTGAGAGCTGAAACAAATCTGGTCTTCCTCCTCATTCTGCCTCTCTTCAGTTGCCTAAGGAAAATCATTTCAAAGACTTTCCCCACACCTCCAGTAAGCACAAGGACAAAAGCTCAACCTGCACACAGCCCAAGCTGAAATTTCAGAGGCCCAGGGCCAATGACAGTGGTGGTGGCTGAGGGTAAAACTATTAGTCACAAGAAAGGTCAGGCTCACACTGGACAAGACACTTGACCGGAGGTCAGCATCTTGCCGGGGAAGAGGACATTATGAGTCTCTTCACTGCCTCCTTGACCCTTGTCCGTTGTAAACACCAAATATTGCCTCTTCACTATTCACACAGCCCACAACGGTGAGTTCATCTAATACTCCTGCTTTCCTGTAATCCCATTCCCTTCTCCACACTGGGAATAAAGCCACATCTAACATTCATTTTTCCCATGGGTTCATCAAATGTGGGAGTAATTGATTACACAGGTAGTCCTCAAATCTTCCAATTACACAAGATGTACAAGGAGAAGAAAGGTGTGTCCATCATCTGCAATTTAAGAAAGGCCCAAGCCCTACCCTGCTACACTTTTCTTATCCACTTCTTACCCTTATACTCCAGGGAAGATGAAAGAGTAGGAACAAGTCAAAGACACCCAAAAGTTGAGCCTCATGTAAGCAACCACCAGTCCCCTGGCAGTGATTACAGGAGACTTTGAGCACCCCTGGCAGTGAACTATGGGGCATGTTCAGCAGCCCAATGAAGAGGGTGGGAGATGGGGGCTGCTTCCCCAGGAGCTAGACCTCGCTAGACCCTCCCCCCCCCCACTAGCAGGAGCACTTACAGCCATTCGTGTTTCAAATTTCATGTGTTAAGAACTAAGATCCTTTAGTGGCCAAAGTTTTGAATATGGATTTTAAAAAAGAAAAAAACTTGCTCTGATTTGATAGGAAATATTGGAATGGATACTCTAAAGGGTATCTTCTAGTATTACCTACTTATTAACATTTAGAAAGAGCAAGATATTCACAATTATTTCAAAACATAAGAGCAAACTGAGTGAGGTAGTCTACACTGAATACAGCTTAATCTTATTTTCCTTATTGTATATTTTTATTTTAATTAGAATATATCTTAATATAAATTAAAAGCATAGCTAACATTATTAAAGTTTGTGTTCTCATTTTTTACTTCTCAGGTATATAGGTGTTCGGGGAAAGAATCCTTTTGCCATCTCATTTTTCAAAAGAAATAAAAATCTCCAAAAAGTGGAAAATATTAACTTATTTTACTCAAAAGATCCTGTTACCAAACTTATTTGTCAAATATTTACTGAACATATGTTACATGCAAGACACTTCCTTAATGCAAACCGTAATTTGGTTGTTTTATAGATAAATAGTACAACAGACTTGACATTTGAGGTTTGTATTTAAATAGCAATGTCAATCCGATGGCTTTGACCTTTTACAATAAAACCACAATACAACTAATTTTGACATTTTTAAATAACCATACTTTAGCCTACTAATACGTAATACCAAAGTATTTTCTCTTCAACAGTCTAACACTGAAGAATTCCAAGAAAAATACAGTCTAACACTGAAGAATTCCAAGAAAAATTCTGATAAGATTTGCTGGCAATAAAAGAAAATATTTGTCTTACACAACAACTCCAAACCCAAGCAATATATTACTATTACTTTAGGCAATGGAATAATAGAGCAAGGAAAGACTTGAGTTTGCTTTTTCATTTGCTTTTTTTTTTTTTTTTTTTAATTTCTTATTTATTTTTAGAGAGAGGGTAAGAGAGAAAGAGAGGGAGAGAAACATTGATGTGCAAGAGAAACATCTATCAGTTGCCTCTCGAACAACCGCAACTGGGACCTGGTCCATAACCCAGGTATGTGCCTTGACTGGGAATCGAACTGGTGACATTTCAACCTTTTGGTTTATAGGCTAGCACTCAAATCCACTGAGCCACGCCAGCCAGGACTGCCTTTTACTTTTGAAAGAAAAAAAATTTTAGTCAATACATAGTGATACTTCCTTTAGTGACTTGTAAGAATGATGTATGTAAATATAATGGGAAATAAAGGATGGAGTGCAAGAACCAAAGACATTCCAGTGTTACCAAGATGAACAGACTTTGTGACAAACAAATTCTACACTCATTCATTCATTCATTCAATATTTATTTATTGAGGGTTTGCTATATGTATAAGGCAAAAAGTAAACAAAATAATACTATGTACTTTTTGTATCAAAATAACACTGTCAGTTATAAATATACAAGACAAACTAAAATAAAGAAAAGCAAATTGAATTTATTTTGGATGACTGCAGCAAAACACACCGGGTAAAAGACTCCTTACTTCTATTTCTGCAGATTCCACCCGGTTTTCAATTATTTCGATACATTGTCTCTTGGCTGGTGGTTCTTCACTTATAACAGTTTCTTCAGCAATGTCCGTTGCAGGTACTGTTAGTACTATAATGAAAATACGTATACATTACTGCATTTTCAGAAAGGTTTAGTAGAAATAAAACTAGTTGACATTGTTGATGCAACTAATCTAAGATAAATATATTCCAAAACGATAATTTCAAAACATTGATTTGATTTTTGAGAATGTCCATATTTGTCTTCGCCTTCTTGCTTTTTTACTACAAATTAGTCATTGTTTAAGTACATAATTTTTAAAAATTTATATCTAATATAATCATTTACATGGCACAAAATCAAAACAATATTTAACAAGCATATTTTGAGAGGTCTCACACCACTCCTGCTTACACAAATAATCACTTTTATTGGTTTATGTACCGCTCTTTTGTTAACCTATGTAAAAACAAACACAAACATACATTCTCATTTTTCTTTCTTACACAAAAGGTAGCATACATATAGAACACACATTCAAATGACATATCATTCTGCGATTGTTTTTTCCACTCTATGTTATCTAAGGTATCTTTCCTCAGTACATAGACAGCCTTCTTTTCTTTAGCTGCTTCATGTGTGGATGCACCATTAAGAATGTTGTCTTTATACACTTTGCTTGTTTCTCTACTGGGTTGTTAAACTTTGTCTCAGTTTTTAGTATCTGTTTATATAAAAGTAAATTATATATAGAGAGGCTGTCCTTGCTTTACACAGAAGTACAGAACCATAAAAATGACTGTGCAAACCGAAACCATGCAAAACAATCTTAATAAACAATGAGAAAAATTACCATTGTTTCATAGCCTTTAATTTTTTTGTCAAAATATTAAAAACTGTAGTTTATAAATGTGAACATAAATGAAAAAAAGTAAAATATTTAGTGTAATGTAATTTAAAACATTAGAAATAATAGAAGTGTTTTAGTTTTTTTTTACTCATTAAAATGTTACACTTATAAATTAACTCAAAAATTTGAGAACCTTGTACCTGTTTCATTGAACTGTCTATAGTATATATGTTCATATGTCAATTACATCTTTTTATATTATGGAGTCTTTAAAAGCTTATTTTAATATTCAGAAGGTTCCTCTTACTGCTCTTCTTTTTCAGTTTTCTTTCTTTTCCGTTTTCCCTCTTACCCATCGATATAAACTTAGAATCTGTTTGGCTACTTTCAGAAAAAAGACCTACTGGTCTTTGTTATTGGCTAAACTGTGTCCTCTCAAAGTCCAAATGTTTAAGTCCTTACCCCAGTACTTCAGAATGTGACTGCATTTGGAGATAGGAATTTTAAAGAGATGACTCGGGTAATGGGGTCAGTTAGGGAGGCCCTAATCCAATAGGAGTTTTGTTCTCATACAAAGAGATGACCAGGACACAGACAATACACACAGCTGAGGGACAACCATGTGAGGACACAGCAGGAAAGCAGCCATGTGCAGGCCACAGAGAGGGTCTCAGAAGAAATCCAAATTGCCAACACCTTGATCTTGGATTTCAAACCTCCAGCACTGTGACAAGATAAACTTCTGTTGTTCAAGTCACCCAGTCTGTGGTACTTTGTTCTGACAGCCTTAGCAAGTTAATACAGTCTTTTTAAAATATCACATTACACTTATAAATTAACTCAGGAAGAATTGAGAGCTTTATGATAGTGAGTCTTCCCATCGAAAACTATGAGTTTCTTTCCATTTGGTCATCAATGAAGTTCATCTGTATAAATGTCAGGTTTTGGAAACAATGTTATATCTGCCTGATACAAATACTTTGAAAGTTTTCTTCTTTTCTGTATAATTAGTTCTTCAAAGCTTTGCAAAAGAAAGCACCTCGGCCTGATCCAAACCTTAAACCAGCTATGAACAGATGATTTCCTCAGAAGAGAAGAAAGGCCTCTCAGGCTTCAAAGGTCAAGGGTTTCCTCCTCTCCTGTGACAAGCCCTTTTCATAGGGGCTTACCTCCTTTATCACTAACCCAAACATACTTTAGGAGAACTTCTACCTCCAGCCCTTCCCTTCTGTAATTCTTTCACTGGCCATGAAGATGCATAGTCTCTGCTATCCTAGTCGTTTTCTAAAAGGTTATGTGTGTGCACACACTTCTATTTTGGGGGACTGGATGCAGGGTGATGCTTGCTCAGCTAGGAACTTTCTGCACTTTCTCTTTCTGCTTCCTCCACTATTGATGCCCTATTCTATCTTAGCCCTGTTTGTTGGACTTCTATTCAGCCTAGGCCGTCTTGCTGGGAGTGTATATTTATTGCTGATTTATGAGTTCAACTCTTTTCTTGATGACCTGTTGTGGGTTTTTGTGACAGTTCTTTTGCCCTGGCTGTAATGGCCCTAGATATTCGTGGCAGCACTTAAAATATGAAATGTTGCAGTTTTCCCAGCCTTCTAGATTCACTGAAAAAGTAGTTGGGGCTTCAGTTTCATCCATTTTATTGCTCTCAGTGGTTTCCAAGAGGGGAAAATATGGGAAAATTATCAACCAAGCTGCTAAAAGTTGCTACCATATTCCTACTATAAATCTTAAGTCCAACTTTTTAAAGTAGCATTTTCTTACATGGTATTTTAAAAAGCTCACATGATTATCCGAATTGTATTAAATGGCCTAGGAAATTACTGTCCAATGCTGACTTTGAATTATTTATTTAAGCTCAGTTTCCAACAGAATGCTTTGGGGCCAATTCTTTCCACCTGGTATATACTCGGAGAAAACAAAGTTAATTTTAATTAAGCTGTTGCAAAGGGTTACAAAATATAACTTAAGGCCAAAATTAATGCTCTAAAAAACATATCACAATTTCTTACAAAGTGAGAATAAACACCAGCTTTATGTAAGTGCCTGCTACCAACCTTGTTGTCCATCTGGCATGGTCACAATGATGGGCTGACCTATTCCACTGGTCGGAATGGAGTGCAAATTCCCAAGCTGAATTCCATCTGTAACTATTGTGATGACTTGCTGACCCCCTGAACTAACTACTTGCTGAATTGCACCATCCACAGATTCCGCAGTAACTACTTCCTCCGTAGCCACTACTGAAAAAAAAAAAACCATATGTGGACATCAGTGAGTGTATATAAAAGTATAAACAGAAGTTTCTTTTTTGCTTTAGTACCTTCGCTTTCCCTGCTTCTTTCTTTCACAGAAAAGCTTTTACATGGCCTTACACTTTAGTCTCCAGCAGTGTTGTACATACCTATGTAAATGTTATTGATTACAAGTGCCACAATTTACAATAAGTGAGTTCCAACTATTTATGCATGTGTATGTTTAAATAAACAATTTCTCTTCATTTAGTTATATGAAGTACAAAACTTGTAAGATCTCCTAAGCTCACAAATATGATAAAGGTTACACCTGCTTAAATAAAATTCCACAGTCCTAAAGATAATTTTATATGTGGTTATACTCCATTTACACTTACATATGAGTGATAAAACATTTCTATATCCAATGAAACATGAAAATTTGTATTTTTCATGTAGCCCGAATAAACAGTATTTCCTTTTTGGATTATGTGAGCAGGGGTTGCCTTGATAATAAGTGGCATGCAGATCTGGTATTGTATGAATATTACTTATGTAATATATAATGTATTACAATGTTATAGTAATATAATATGATATACTATAACATATTAATATACAATATAATATATTGACATTTACATTAGTAAAATCCAAAACTATGCTCTTAGTGTTTTATGAGAGGCTCAGAGAGTATTCTAGCATCTGAAAACAGTTCCCCTGGATTTGTCTGGGTAAAGAAATCATAAGTTAATACTGCCAAAATCTTTTCCTACAAGCATTCCTAAGACCAACAACTGATCCCAAAAGACACACAGAAGGATTCATTGTAGCTTTACTTAAAATAGAAACTTGAAACAAACCAGATATCCATCAAAAGTAGAATGAATAAATAAATTGTGGTAGATTCATACACTGGAATACTATACAGCAATTTATGTGACTAAATACAAAATGTGGATAAATCTGACAAAAAACCAGGCTGAGTGTTATAAATCAGACACAAAATACATACTCTGCACATTCCACTTATGAACTGAACAATGATTATACACACAGGAGTGATTGCTTTGTTATAATTCATCACATGGTATGCTTTATGATCTATGCCCTTTTCTGTTTATATGTTATACTTCAATAAAACAGCATCAAAGGAATGACAGTAATCAACCATAACACACTGGGTTTTCAAAACTCCACTTATCTATGATAATACCTAATGAAAAAGGAGAGAATGGGGGAAAGAGAAAAGATCTTCTTGATAGAAGAATAACATCTAATTAACAAAACAAGAAAAATTATTATTGTAACCCCCCAAAATTGTCATTTAACATCCTAATGGATGTTAAAACTATTGGTGAAATCTTTTGAGGAAAGAAGATATTTAAATATTCTCAGGGTATCACACCGAAGATTAGTATTGGTTATAAAGGGGAAAACGTGCCTATAAAGACCTGGCAGTCCCCACTCTCCCCAAGCAGTCATTACAGTATAGCCTGATATTATGTGCCTTCTGATGTGATGCAATGGGAGATAACAAAACATTGCTGTGTTCTTCCTGGAAAAGTTAGCTTGGATGTAATTATTAAGAACAAATGAATCCAGAATGAGGGTGATCCTGCAGACTATTGGTTAGCCTCTACGAAGATTTCAGTGTCATAAAGAACAATGGAGGCAGCAGGACTGTCCTAGATTGGGGGAGACTGAAGAAACACAATAACCAAATACAACGTATCAACTCTGATTGGATCCTGAATTTAAAAAAATTTTAAAAAACAGAGTTTAAAGGGCATATTGGGGATAATTGGGGAAACGTGAATTATGGACCATATGTTAATAATGTTACTAATGTTTATGCTTTTAGGAAATATAATGGAGATGTAGTGTGTAAAAGGATGAAATATTAAAGGATGAAGTGTCATGAGGTCTGCACCCTACTTTCAAATAATTTGGCAAAATGAAAGTGGGTGTGAATACACAAGTGTGGCACGATGTTAACAGTTGGTGAATACAGGTGAAAGGTATAGCTCATCCTCCAATTTTCCTATGGGTTTGAAAACTGTCAACAAAAAAAAATGTTTTAATATAATTAGTTCTGAAGAAAGAAATGACATACAAACTATTTCTAAATATGTTTTTTAATGTGTTATATGAGGCAATTCTTTACCAAAAGTATAATTAAAAAAAAAATTTCTCCCCTCAAGTGCTACCATTCAGATGATAGTACACAGTTGCTCTGAAACATGCCCAGTTGCTACCAACTCCCAGCAGAACATCATGGATATCAATGACCACAGGATTTTCTAAAGACTGAGAGAGGTCCCACATATATCAACTATTTTTTTAAAGGCATGGTAAGTACTGGGACCCTAGTTTCCAAGGACGCATTCATAACAACAGGCCTGACTGCAACTCTTGTTACTGTTCTATTTGATAATCACGGGTCACAGTACAAACTGCAGAGGATAATACTCAAAATGCAAACTACTTTTATGTTTTGAGTTCTCTCATTTTTGTTTGTCTTAAAGTATAATTAGGCTTTATCACCAAGCACTTAAGAAAATTTCAGGAAGATAGTTATAAACCAAAATGTAGGACATAAAATAGTAATATATTCAACGGAACAACTACTAAGGTTTTCAAACACATGAACTATTGCTTTGATTTTCAAAAAATATACATATGAAAAAGAAATGTTCACTTTGATTGAATGCTAACTACAAGTAGTGAATATCTTAAAGCATAATCCTATGTAAGAAATTTCTGAGATCACAACTCAAGAACTTTCATCTTTGTACTATTTGCAATGACAGTCATTAAAATGATAAAGTTCTTGCCTTTCATCTAAAAAGCTTTCTTTTTAAGTTGTGCTATGGTAAGGAGTTTTTTTAATTGAGGAAATTATATAAGAAGACAAGGTGCCCCCAAGAAATTCTAAGAACACCCAATAGTGAACCACTGAAACTTAAGAATAAATAGAAAACCTAAAAAAATTTTAAAGTGTTATTAAATATATATATATATTTATATAACATTCAAATAAGGCAGGGAAAAACTGTCTTCAAGATGTTCTAAAAGATTGAAAATTCTACAAATCAATATTTCAATAAAATAAACTGTTCAGTGAAAAAAATAACTTCCAAGGTATTATGCCTGCAATTGAAACTGAAAACAAAACATCAACAACAAGAAACAATCTTATGAAACTTATTCCATAAATCCAACACACTTTTATTGCTCTATTTTAGGAACAGACAAAAGAACTATGTGCAAAGGAGACCTGATTCGAATTTCACTATTAGGAGAAAGGTGGGAAACAGCCACCAGACACATTACACCTCTGGAGAGACCACCTTATTAACCAATAGCGGGAGGGTGGTCACAGACATCTATTTAATCAACAGATTATATAGGCAGGCCACAAGGAAGAACAAGGCCAAGCGAAGCTAAATCAGTATAGGACTACAGGTTGGAGCCATGGTGTTTTATGAGTTTATTTTAAAAGGAGACAAATTACACTGAAGATATAAGGCCTATATCTAACCAATTATAACATATGATTCTACATTCCAAGTAAGTTGCAAATTATTCACTTCTCATTGTCTCTTTGTCAAATCCTAACCCATGCTACCATTCTCTCCTACCTGGCTCATTGCATTAGCCTCCTAACTAAACTCCCTTCCAGAGCCTGACAAAGTAATCATTTTAAAAGTCCTGTATAACCTTAACCTTCAACCAACAGGAGTTCACCTCCCACTCTCTGGGCTCAGCCTCTGTGGCCTGTTAGTCCCCTGAATGCAGAAGCTCTTTCCTGCCTCAAAAGCTTCACATGTGTCCTTCTTCCTAAATTGTTTTCCCCCAATTTTTGCTCCACAAATTCTAATCTAATCTTTAATTTAAACGTCTCTTCCTCTGGGAAATGCCTCTAATCCACCACACTAGATTAAACCAAACCCTGTATTCTTTATATGTAGCACTAGTCACAATTATTTATCTGGGTGAGTAACTGTTTAATATTTCATTTTACCAAAAGACTGCAAGTTCCTTAATGGTTGGGACTGTATCTTGATTGTTTGCTATTTTCTCTCTAGCACCAAGCAGACTATCCAGGACATAAGAGATGTTCAAAAACCTGTTCGATGAATGAATAAATACTACTTTTACCAGCGTAAATGAATACCTCTTTATAAAGCAATAAATGGGAATTTTTAGCAGAACAGTTTGGAGTTACCCCTTTAACACAAACCTGGTATGTCCCCTCCATGAATTTTTTTATTTGTACATTTTTTACACTTGTTTTAAGGCAGAAAAAAAGGGAGTAAAGGGAGTTTCCTGGAGTTTTGACTTTTCAAAGAGGAAATACCTTTAACAGAGTAGCCTGTAAGCTTTGGTAGAAAGATAGGATTGCGTCTGCTTACTAATAAATAGTGTACTTCATGGTGATGGTCTTCCCTAGTAATATGTGAAAGAAAACCTTTACTGTTCTGTATCTTTACTTTGAAATAACTTCCAAAGTGGAATAACTTGGAATAAGTTGCCATCAACCTAAATCCCTAAATCCTAGCCATTCCTTTTTGTGTATGTTTTATTGATTATGCTGTTACAGTTGTCCCAATTTCTTTTCCCTTTGTTTCTCTCCACCCAGCACCCCCCTTCTTCCAGCAGTCCCTCCATTAGTCCATGTCCATGGATTGTGCATAAAGCTCTCCTCTACATCCCCCTGTCCATTCCCACCCTCCTACTATGCTTCTTAATCCCTGCACCATTTCCCTCCTTCCCCCTCCCAGCTGACAGTCCTCCACATGCTCCCCCTACCTATGATTCTGTTCCCACTCTGGCTGTCTGCTTAGTTTGTTTTTGTTTTTATTTTTTAGCTTCTGTTGTTGTGATTTTGTTGTCATTTTAATGTTCACAGTGTTGATCTTCTTTTTCTTAAAGAAGTCCCTTTAACATTTTGTATAATAATGGCTTGTTGGTGATGAGCTCCCTTAGCTTTACCTTGTCTGGGAAGCACTTCATCTGCCCTTCCATTCTGAATGATAGCTTTGCTGGATAGAGTAGTCGTGGTTGCAGGTACTTGCCTCTCATCACTTTGAATACTTCCTGCCAGTCCCTTCTTGCCTGCAAAGTTTCTTTTGAGAAATCAGTTGACAGCCTTATAGGCTCCCCTTTGTAGGTAATTTCCTTCTCTTCTCTTGTTGCTTTTAAGATTCTCTCTTTATCTTTCAACTTTGTTATGATGTGTTTTGGTGTGGTCCTTCCTGGGACTCTTTGTGCTTCCTGGACTCGTATGTCCATTTCCTTCCCCAAATTAGGGAAGTTTTCCTTTATTATTTTTTCACATAATTTTTCAATTTCTTGCTCTTCCTCTTCTCCTTCTGGCACCCCTATGATTTGGATGTTGGCACGTTTAAAGCTATCCCAGAGGTTTCTATGCCTCTCCTCATGTTTTAAAATTTTTGTTTCCTCATTCTGTACTGGTTGACTGTTCATTTCTTCATTATGTTCCAATTCATAGATTTGAACCCTGGTTTCCTTTCCTTCACCTCTAGATTCACATAGATTTTCTTTCATTTCACTTAGTATAGCCTTCATTTCTTCCCTATCATGTATAATTTTTTTCTGTCAAGTCTGTAAGCATCTTTATCACCAGAACTTTGAACTCTGCATCTGTTAGGTGGGCTATCTCCTTGTCTGTTAGGTTTGCTAACTCCTCACTGCTTCGTTCTGTCACTGGAAACTTGATCTGCCTCCGATTTTGGGCCATACTTCTCTGTCTTCTCATCTTGACAGCTTTCTGTTTGCTTCTGTGTTGTAAGTAGAGCTGTTGTACCTGTTACATTGTAAAGGGATGGAGTCTTAGGTATTCGTACATGCTGGTGACCATTTCACCACATTGAGGCATTATATGTGGGGGAGGGGTCTGAGAGGGAACAATGCCACTCGCTCAGTACTTGCCATTTTCCAGGCACTTCTCCCCATTCCCATACTAAACAAGCTGCCTCCATTGAAAGACCGGCAGTTTCTTCCTCTGCCCCAACCCCTACTGGCTGTCACAGTCAGAAGCAATGTGGCTCTATTTTCCCCAGTGCTGGGACCATAAGCTGCACGGTCTGGTCTGGGACTGGGAGCACTTCCCTGGTTTAAAATGAGTGACTGTGCTTTTCATCGCAGCTTCAGATGCTGTGCCACCAGCGGCACCGCTAACTGTGCCACCAGCTGTGCTGCCTGCTGCTGTCACCAGGCACCACTCCTGCAGTCACTGCTCTGCACCTCCTTCTCTCCAGCCCAGCTCCGCCCCTCCTATCTTTCTGGCTGGATATTTCTTCTTTCTTTGCTGAACTTCCCTGTTAGTTTCAATTTTCTGGTTTTTTTTTTTTTTTTTTAGTTTTCAAGTGGTTGCAAATTCCTTCTTGGTTGTGATGGAGATGCAGCGTGTCTATCTATGCCTCCACCTTGGCCGTAAGTCCCCATCCATTCTTATAGGACACGAACCCATTCCATTCACCCTGGGTCCCCAACTCCAGCTAAAGGTAATCTCTTTGCTCTGAAAAACAACAACAGTAATTACCTAAATAATTTATTTACGAATCTCTTATATAACAATTTTTAAGCATTTGACTTTTCACATGTTTATTCTCATTTCTCTAACAAAATTATATGTTCCTACTAATGGTAACTCTCCCTTCACCTTTTCTCTGGCTTCAGTGACCCTCCTACATTCCTAGATTGAAATATGTTAAACTTTAAATTTGTTGACAATTCTTTGGGAAAATAGTAGCTAAGAGTTGGCTCCAAAAGAGCTGCTGGGTCATTCAATTTCTGAAATAGAGACACCTAAGTTCCAAGCTTAAAACCTTATAAGAAAATAGAAAACTCTTTGATATATAGTACCTGTAGGCATTTGTAAGTTTTGATGGCTCTGGAAGAAACACAGTTAAGAAATGGCACAGAGCAGCACTTAATCACAAGCAGGTCAAAACTGTGTTTCTGCAAATGGCAGGCTGAGAACTTGACATAGAATACATGTTCAGGTACCTTCAAAATTGGGCTGGCCAAAAATAAAGAAATCAGCAGTCACAAACTTAATCCCTTCAGTTTCATGCAGGAAAATATACTATGAGAAAACTTAAAATGTTTCAGGAATACATTTGCTTTTTCCAAAATTAGTGAAATGAAAGCATAAAGAAAAAATAAGTATAACAAAACCTCTGCAAATCTTGCCAGTCAAAAGAAATGTTTAATTGTGCCTAAACACATAGAACTTACACATTATTTTCAGATGCTAAATCTCGTAACTGGTTAGGTACCTACCACAACAAATCAAATAAAGCAAAAGAATCAAAATACTAATGAAAAAAGAAGCCAAAATTAGACTGCAAATTAGACTACTAATATGGTACAAGATGAAATATCAGTTAAAAAAAAGGTATAACTTCTAAAATTATCAAACTTAACAATGGAAGCTCCCAGCAAATATAGTAGATAACTACTTAACTTAGAGGTAACTAAAAGACACACATTCCCTTAGTTTAAGTAGGTAACTTACACTTTTCCCTGAAACAATTTTTTTATTTTTAAAAAAGATTTTATTTATTTTTAGAGACAGGGGAAGGGAGGGAGAACAAGAAGGAGAGAACTGGTTGCCTCTTGCATGTAACCAGCTGGGGACCCGGCCCACAACCCAGACATGTTACCTGACTAGGAATCAAACGAGCGACCCTTCAGTTTGCAGGCTGACACTCAATCTCCTGAACCACACCAGCCAGGGCTGTTTTATTTTTAAAGTGCTCAACATAACATTCTTCTCATCTCAATATGAGAAATCTGATCTTGATAATCAGTGTCACATTTTTGTTTTCATTGTATCCTAATTACCTGAAGTCTGCTCCTTAATTATTCAACTCCTGAAAATATTAAGTAGCAAGCACTTAGATATATTTAACTATTAAAGCTATTAAGAAAGCCATTTCTCTCTCCCACATTTTTTCCTTATTAAGAGATTCACCTATGTACCTCATAAATAATTGAATAAATATTACATATAAAAATGAAAAAATCTGGGTCCAATTCTTAAACTTTGATGCACCATCAGAATCACCTTTGGGAGCATGTTAAATGTAGACATCAGGGCCTCATCCCAAACCTAATCAGTCAGAATCTATTGTGGTAAAACTGGGGCAAATATATTGTTAAGATGATTCTAATTCACACAAAATTTAAGAACTCTGTTCTTATTGCCATTATCATATTAATTCAAATTAACTGAAAGGAATTAAGATTAATAGAAAACCTGAAATAGAGAATATTTAAAGGAATACAGACTTCTAATCATTGGGTATATAAATTAACAAGCTAGTTTTCAACTATTTCCAAGCAAAAATTCTTTTAGTTTGCTTTAATAATGTAGAAGAGAATGAAATTATTATATTACCGTTGAGCAGCCTGATATTTCTCCTGAATTACTCTACTACAAAATTCTGAAGGATGGTTTACACAAAGTTTTTAAAAAACTGTATGTACATTTTTAAAGGCTATCATCTTTTTCACTGATTTATTTCCAAAACGAGTAAGTTAATTTCATCTATCAAAAGACAGTTGTAGCCTCCCTTAAAAATAAATAACAGCACTCTGATTTATGTATCATGTTCGTATGAGTTTGCTGCTTGCGAGTCAGTCCCTCAGGATATACTAAAATACTTCTGAAACCTCAAAGATGAAAATTAAACCTTGGTCAAAGGCCAATGATAGTATCTTAATTCAGATGGCTATTGTGAGAACAAAATGAGACAATGCATACAAAGCACTTGGCACAGCAATAAGCATATAGCAAGAACCCAATAAATATTAATCATTATTTTTCTATACTGCATTACACTGAATTAAATTTATGGCTAATATAAATCACTTCATCATTTTTTTTGTCTTGGCCTACAGCCAGGTAAAGCGAATGATTATTTAATACAACTATGCATATTAGCATAGGCCTATGGGGCTCAGAAACTGAA
Organism: Furipterus horrens; assembly: GCF_987537825.1. Classification (NCBI taxonomy): domain Eukaryota; kingdom Metazoa; phylum Chordata; class Mammalia; order Chiroptera; family Furipteridae; genus Furipterus; species Furipterus horrens. The sequence continues at coordinate 155,411,127 of NW_028327173.1, forward strand.
ATATATAATTCCCAACAAAACCAGTTATTTATTAAAAATGAACATTAGCAACAAACTCTTCAGAGTATATTGAGATATATCAAATTACTTTTCTATACTTCTCTTAAATAGATAAGAATCATGAATATCATGCATGGAGACTTAAAAATTTAATCAAATAAGTTAAATACTTGGAAAAAGAGATTTATGAGAAAAGAGAAAAAACTGAAAATATTTATATGAAAAAAACACTAGTAAAAATAGAATTCGGTGAGATAATCTAATCATCAAGCATTAATAACCTGCAGTTACATTTGCTTGTAATACCAAGACAGTGATATCATTTGGTTTCACAATGAAAGCATTATAATAGCCTAATGTCCTTTATGAGGTTCCCATTGGACTAACATTATGATAATGGAAAAAATGCAATAAAGATTAAATCAAAAATATAAAAATAAAATGGGACTAGATCAAAAAAACAAACAAAAAGATTTGTTTCATATGTGAAAGATGGCCCTAACATAATCACGAAGGTGCTATTTAAAGTCATAGTTCCCAAGTGAAGTGGATGGTATTCTAGACTATTACAAGTACCTTCCCTCTCTCTATAGGACCATGTCAGCCAGTCAGCCAGCCTCCATTTCAAAGGCAGCCTATCTGCTGCTACATTCTGGCTATTTAGTATCCAGAAGTGTGTTTTATGTACTACTTAGCTGGTAAAAGAAAAGAATGTGAGCAGTACCAATTAAGTGTCCTGATGGTTCTTATATTTTGGTCTTGAATCATTTAAAAGGACTCGCGGACATGGACAACAATGGGGTGATTGCAGCAGGTGGGGGACATAAGGGGACTAAATGGTAATGGAAAAAGTACAATAAAAATTTTGTTAAAATAAAAAGTAAAAAGGACAAAAGAGGAGTAGAACATTTATTTCAACAGAATGCTTCAACAAACATATCTCAGAAGTAAAAGTAGGACCAGTGATACTTTTATAGGAACAGTGATATAAGACAAAATGATAATTACACAAATATTTGTTTCTATCACAAACCAATCTATAAACATTCTAGAAGAAACCAGTCTATGATCACCAGAAGGTAAAGTGCATAGAGGAGAGAGTATGTTATAGTGGTCACAGACACACAATGTGGGAATCAAATGTTGAGCACAAACTTCTTTTTACCTCTTAATAGCTATGGTCCTTTGGACAAAATTATTTAACCTTCACAATCCTCAGTTTCACCATATAAAATGGGAGTACTACTTTATTTCCCATCTTTAGATGTCCTTGGGAATAAATAAATATATATATAAATTGCTAAAATGAGGGTGAATCTGCCAAATGACATTAAAAGAAACTGGAGAAGCAAGAGGCAGATAAATAATTTGCATGAACACATAAAAATTTATTTGATTAAGCACCTCGGCTGAGGTGTTTACACTGGTGGCAATGTACTCACCTGAACTTGAACTCAAGTTCTTAAAATATTTTCAAAAAGATGCCACTATGATATAGCACTGAAACAAAAAATGACCGTGCTCACAGAACATTGTAAGTCACATGCAGTAAAAGTCTAGTGAAATCACTAATTCTCTCAGACTAGACCACACATAACATTTTCAAAGGTAGAAGTTAGAGCTAAGTTGGTATGGCCAATTCATGGAGCCAAAGATCTAAATGTCAAAACTTCCAGCTGACTTTCAAGAAAAGTCATTTAATTTTCAGATATATACTTTAATAAAAGACAAAAAATTTGCGAGTTTAAACAAATAGAAACTACCAATGAAATTAATTTTCTTTGATATGCTTATGCAATTCCAAAGGTATTAAAGAGACCTAGGCATGGGTTATAAAAGCAGCATGTCAATATGATGATGTACATAATTACTAACAGCCAAATGTGATTCATAAAAATCTGAAGACAAATATAAAAGGCTTAGATTCAAGCACTGATTATGATGCTAAAGAAGCTGGAGAATGGATTAATGTTTATTATCATTAGCTTGCAGACAAAGAATGTGAGAGAAAGACAAAGAAGAGAGAGAGGGGTAGGTTTTCTGCCCCTGAAAAAAATACATCTTTCAGTCAACAGCACCTCAAAGAATCAAATCCAATAGCATCTGCTTTCAAGCTTTTTGGTGAGGATTAAGTGAGATCACTAAGTAAAAAATTTACCACAGTGCATAGTACACACAGAGAGCATTCAATTAATGTTTGTTGTTGTTGCTGTTGTTATAATTGTTAATTCCATTCTGAAAAAAACACTAATTTAAGTAATGAATGACATCAAATTATTTTTAATTTTATAAGCATTTAGTCCAAACATAATGGTTTAAACTACAGTAATAAGAACAATTTCGTGGAGTTTTTTCAAATTCTCTAACTTAAAATATATTTTGCCTACATAATAATTATAGCAAGAACTATTTTGGTTAAGAATAAAAGGAAACTTTATCTAAACCAGCTATTAATACCATTTATCACCCCCTAATAGTGGTTTTGGTATGCTATTTCCTAGTTCTTTCTGTCAGTCATTAAGATTTTATGTCATTCTTTTAGAACTGACAAAAATAAAAAGTTATTAAAGACAACAAATTCATATATTATATATTTATCTACATACTTTATTTATACAAGAAGTCACAGACTAGTAATACAAAAGCCAAATTGAGCACACAGATATGTTTTCTGGGAACCACATGTTTTTTAATTTTAATTAAATTTCAATTAATTGGCAAGATTTCATATTCTTTTAAAATCCAGATTTTCAGATTCCCATGAAAAAGCAGAATCTGGTAACACTGACTCTACTCAGACCTGAGCATCTGATGCCTCTCTGCCCTGTTGCATTCTCCTCAGAAGGCCATAATCTCAACCCTGCCCACTGCAGCCTTTCGTACTATCTCCCAAATTTCCAGCTTTTAATATATACACTTGACTTGTTTTTCTAACCTGGAGTTTCTGAAGAATTGGACAAGGGAGCAGATGCTTCAGCTAAGGCAGCTAATGTAGCTAATACTGATGTAGAGGAGTTTCCAAACTGAACAGCAGACACACCCGTTTCATCTACAAGAAAAGAGAAAATAGATCTGAATTTTTAAAAAACTTAATCTGATATTCTGTTTTGCTTTATTCGACTCTTAAGTGAAGCCTGGATAAAATTAGTTTTGTGAAAAACAAGCTTGGATAGCATTATGTTTTGAAAGATAACACTGCAATATGTTTTGCAATATCACCTTTCTTTAGATTATTTTCTCATTAAAAATTTGGGTTTTTGCCAATTATACCAAAGAAAACCAGGTAGCTGAAATATTCTTACCCTCATTCTCCAACTGTTCTTTCTTAAAAGGATGAACAGATACTAAAGCTCAAAATCCTAAGAGCTAACCTATATGCATCTCAATACCTGTTGACTTGGATGAATTTTCTGAAGATACCAGACCTGTTAGGTTGACCACCCCTCCAGGTCCAATGATAAACTGTGGTGTTGCAGCATGGATCGTCACAGTGTCAGGACTCTCTGGGTTTGTGTTGATTTGGTTCTGCATAGCAATCTGGGGGACAAATCACCACGGTGTTTTCAGACTTATAACCAGAACATATAGTACAGGCTTTCAATGTAAAAAGGAACATTATGTAATTTAAGAAGAATCATATAATACAAATGGATATCTTTATTTATGGTCTACTGAGAGTATAGTAGGTAAGCCAAAGGTATGAATTTATATCCTAAGTTCCCTTTAGGTAAAGCAGCAAAATCCCATGAGAGGAGAAATGGATCTGGCAAGACTCTTAAAGTACACAGCTGAAAGATGTGCTGCTGCCCTGTGACTACAAAAATTAACTTATTTACATCAAATTATTTCTTTTACCATATTCAGCAATCTATAACACTACATATATAAGCATGTCCTTCCCAATTAATTGTTCTACATCTTTAACCCTAACCCTCAAACTGCACTCTTAAGAACATTCATTTTTCTGAACATATCTCTTAAGTAACTAGCTGAAGTTTAATGGAGTCAGATGGTCTTAGAGAAGAGTTTTATTGGGAAGAATAACAAGAAGATATGCAAGAAGAGGCAGTAAGTCAAGAAGATAATTTATATCAATGTTGTCTAACTGAAGAAAAGAGAAATAATGTTGGCTGTTAGAAAAACTTGTCCCAAAGCCATAAATAACCATGTTCACAAACAGATTTTTCTGAGGATGGTGAAAAATAAAAGAAACCAATCAGAATGATAAAAACTGTATCACTCATTCAGGGGACGTTATTATGGTTGCTAAAACATGCTTTTTAGTAAAAGTACATAACAGACTTTGAAATAACATATAGTATCCAAAACCATATGGTATGCAGCAAGAAAAAAAATTGAATAGAATGTCTAGAAGGAGAATTCAGGAACTTTAACACAAAAAGTAATCACCTTATCTAATCTCCTAATGTTACATGCAAATGCTATAATCTTGCAATCAGGAAAATGAGCAGTAATGAATAAAAAAAAAGTGAAAGAGGAAATGGCCTGTCCAAAATAACTGAGTCCAAAATGAAAAGGCTACAGCTTGAAGCAGCTAGAGGAGCTTGAGACCTTCGCCCATTGTCCTTTACAAGATTACAAAGGGTCCTAATATTTGAGAGGGGGGGGGGATAGTTAATTTTTACGAACCAGGGGTATGGACTTGGGGGGGATTGCTGGGGGAGGGGGGGTGCTGGGTGGAAGGGAGCAAGGGGGAGAAAATTGGAACTGTTGTAACAATATAATCAATAAAAAACATTAAAAAAAAATGAAAAGGCTGAAAATTAAATAGTTCAAATCATCCATAAGACAGAAATTCTGTTGTTTATGTTCTTAAATTAAAAGCAAAAGTTACCTGTAATATCTCTGCTAAGTCTTCATTCCCATTGTCTATTGAAATGTCAAACGCAGTTTTACAAAATTTACTTTGCGTGTGTACATCAGCACCATATTTGATTAAAAGCTCCACCACTTCTTGATGATTGTGCTCTGTGGCCCAATGTAGAGCTGTCATCTTTAACATGTCCTTTGCATTGACATCAGCACCATGCTACAAAAATATTTCAAAATAAGATATCTCAAAAATAAGAAATATTAAGAATTCCTGAAAAGGAAATCCTAGACATTATACTTCTAAAAACTTGCTAACATGATTGACCTTTTTGTGTGTATGTTGAATAATCTACATGTTCCAGGATGATCACACATCTGTGACTTAACTGATTTTCTATAATGATGGCTTTCCTAACTGCCTTCCTTCTAATTTCTTAGGAGTACAGCAGTTACTTTTTCAGTCACCCAGCTATGAGCATGAAAGGCTAGAACAGAATAAGAAGTGAAGGAAAAACACAAAAATATCCTTCACTCTCAAAAACAGAACAATATAAAGAATGTGAAGGGAAACACGTAGAGGTACATTGTCCAATATGGTAGCCACTAGACACTTGTGGCTCAGCACTTGAAATATAGCTAGTCCAAACAGAGATGTGCTGTATGTGTAAAAACACACTGGAATTCAAAGACTTACCACCAAAATATTAATAATTTTTATATTAATTTCATGTAGAAATGAATGTTTTTGTATTATGGGTTAAATAAAATGTAATATTAAAGTTACTTTTTACTTCTTTTTAAAAATATTTTATTTATTTATATTTAGAGAGAGGGGAAGGGAGGAAGGGAGAGAGGGAGAGAAACATCAATGTGTGGTTGCCTCTCACACGACCCCAACTGGGGACCTGGGCCACAACCCAGGCATGTGCCCTGACTGGGAATGGAACTGGCAATCCTATGGTTCACAGGCTGGCACTCAATCCAGTAAGCCACACCAGCCAGGGCTACTTTTTTTAAGGTAGCAAATAGGAAATCTAGAATTACATGTGATTCACATTTGTGGCTTACATTATATTTCTTTTGGACAGGTTGATCTAGAGCAGAAATTTTCAGCCTTTTTCATCTCCTGGCATACTTTAACTACTAAAATTCTGTGTCATATCAAAGAACTTATTATATGTTTGCCAATCCGACAAAAAAAAAAAGTGTAATTTTGATTTGATTTACAAAAAATAATAATTATTACTTACCATTTTTGCTCCAAAGTGATTTTTTATATACTGTATATAAGGATTTCAGGTTCCAAGAACTGACCAATCAGATACCACCCTATTATGTGACAGGGCCAATAAGATACAATTTCATTGTATGACCTATATATCTATGGTTCAAGATGGGGGATTCATACCAGACAGCTATTGTTGTATTAGCTGTTGTTATTTTTAAATTTGACAATCTAAGGGAAAAGAGGTCAGTGCCCCTGACTAAATAGTCAAGTATTGCATGTTTTAAAAATTCCCGCAGCAACCAGCTGAAAATCACTGACCTAGAAGCTGGAATAAAAAGGATTAAGAATATCTAAATCTATCATTCTCAGTTTCGGAATTTTCTCTTTGGCATTTAAATAATTAAAGAAAAATACCCACTTGTATTATTTGTTCGTTCGTTAATTATCCAAACCTAATGATCCTTTCCCATGAGCATTTTAACTGTGTAAAGTAAGACAAAACTGAAGCCCCTCACCATGGCAGAGATCAAGGTCCAAGAAATCAACTATTCGACTTGTTTTTTTGTTGTTTTGTTTTGTTTTTATCCTCACCAATACTTGGTAGATCTGGTCAATATATTTTTTACAAATTTTAGCTATTCTCGGGGTATAAAGTGGTATAACATTCTGTCTTTAATTTGTACCTCCCTGATGACTAATGATATTGAGCATCTTTTCATGAGCTTTGCTATCCATATATTTACTTTCTTTGCTGGAGTGTCTGTTCATTTTTTGCCCCTTTTAAAATGAGTTATTTATATTATTATTAAGTTTTAGGAGTTCTTTATATATTCTAGACACAAGTCCTATATTTGATATATATATTTTGCAAATATTTTCTCCCTATGACTTGCCTTTTCATTTTTGAAGAGCGTAAGTTTTAAATAAGGTCCAATTTATTTACTTATTTATTCTTGGTAAGAGCATACCAAGAAGTGTTTTTAACTCAGCGAAGGAAAACTTTAAGATAATTTCCATTTGATATGCTTACACACAAAAAATGAGATAACATGGGGGAATAAAAGTAGACATTCAATAAAACTAGTTTCCTTCTACCTCTTATAAAACCATAAAGTCTTTGGGGGTTTACTTTCAAAAACAAAGTATAAAAATAGAGAACACCTACCTTAAGCAAAACTTCTACTATGCTGGCATGGCCCTCAGAGGCTGCCATGTGCAATGGTGTTCGGTCCACTTTGGTCCTGGCATCCCTACTTACGCCAGCTCGAAGCAGCACTTCTGTGGTGGAGTAGTGCCCATACTGCGCTGCCAGGTGAAGTGGGGAAGTTCCCAGCTATATCACAAGAAAAGAAACCCACATTGACAGTCATATTTAATAGATTTCTATTACTACCTACTGTTTATATAGCATACAAATTATATTAACTGTTTACACAGTAACTCAAAACTCAAAAGAAGTAATTTATGCTTATGACATTCTCTTCATAGAGGCCTTTGAGAATTCCCATACAATCCTCAGTGAAGAGGAAAAGTCAATAATTCATTTAACTCAAACTTGTGTTCTTCATTATTTTTTAAATTATTTATTTCCATTATTTTAAAATCAAATAAAATAGCCTCAACAAAATTAATTTCATCAGGAATTAGAGATAATTAGGGTCTGGGAAATTTTTCAAAGTATGTATTGGAATCTTTTCCTCATATCAACCACATAAAACTTTTCATCTGTGAAATTCATGTCAAGTAAATGTAACTACGTTTTTATATTAAATTGCTTTGTAAGACTTAAAAATAAATTAATTAAATACCTCAGTGATATTGTTAAAGGAGTTCACATAGTCATTTTTCAAGGGAAAAGTTCATCTGAGATATACTTGCCAAGCATCATCAGAACAGAAACAAAATAGCCCAATTCTCCTAAAATTGATTCTGTGTGGTCTGGCCACTATATTAACACTAAATTCACAAAATACAGAGGAAGCACTAAAATTGAGTGAAGAAGAGCCTTAACAGAGGTATAGCCTTTAATATGTGAAAATCAGAATTATATCACATGCATCTAGAGGCATAGACTTTCTCACACTAGTCTTCATGACTCTTGACAGCTTTTATATTTTGTATCTATTTTTCTCTGTGGTGCAATCTGGATTTTTTTTCATGTCTTTCAGTTTACTAACTTTCTCTTCAACTGTTTCCAATCTATTAAAATCTTATCACAGTCTGCTTCTGCTGTCAGTTGTTTCAATGGGTTATTGTTCAAATTGCCTTGTTCCCTTGTCTATTTAGTTATTTTTGACTGTTCATTTTTCTCAAAATTTCAATTGTGGATATAAAGCCTGGAATGAAGGTAGGTTCTTCCAGAAAAAATATTCATTTGCTTCTGCCAGTAACCTAGGATAATCTCTAGTCTAAAGATCACTTTAAATTCATTTTTTAGTTTATGGTTTTGCAGAATGCAGAAGTATTTACAAGTTCAGGACACAAATGTATGCACAATACTGACTAAATTTTTATCTGAAAAAAACTCAAAAATGAGAAAGAATTAAACCCCACAACATTAGAAATCATTCTTTACCCAGTCTGTAGTAAAAGGTGCTCCATTTGCCATCAAAATACGAACTTCATCATCTTGACCTGCTCGTGCCGCTTCTAAAAGCTTCTTTCCCAAATCTACCAGGGACATCTAAACAAAACATAGATAAATTTAAAATCTCCCAAGTTACAATGTTCCAGCCTACTAAGCCAATAAATGGCCCCATTCTGAGATCTATCCTGAAAGGGGAAAAAAAAAAAAAGTATATATATATATATATATATATATATATATCTGTGTGTGTGTGTGTGTGTGTATATATATATACACAAACACATACATACGAGAGGGGACCCCCCAAAAAACAGTATTTATTTTAAAATTGTGTATTTATTCTTACATGTTTAAATTTCAGTTACCTTCAAAGTACTCTCCCTTGGGTGCAATACACCTATTGAGACATTTTTTGCCACTGCTCAAAACAGTTTCTGAACTCAACAATTTTGATGCCTGAGTGCTTCTGCTGTTTTTGTTTCACCTCTTCAATATTGGCCAAACCTTTCCCTTTGATGACATTTTTTCATCAGGTGAACAACAACAACAAAACATTGCTTGGGGAGAGATCGGGTGAATAGGGAGGGTGGGGCATGGGGGTCATGCCGGTTTTTGGCCTAAAAGTGCTGAACACTCAGCACGGTATGAGCAGATGCACTCGTAAATCACCCATCATGAAACGGGTAAACACACTGAAAGAGTCTTCAAAAATAAAAATCACTCAAGCCAAACACAGCCTCTCACAATAATGCCAGCTAGAATGCTGATACAGATGGAATCCTAGAACACTCACGTAGAGGAGGAGGCCTGAACTACAAGGGGCCCACCCTCCAGAAGACAATTTCAGTTTTTTTAGAGGCTCCCCCGTATATTATATATAATCATTTTAATGTGAACAATCTAAAAATAGAAAAATGGTTAAAGTGTGAAATTTAGTAGACTGAGATGCAGTAATTTAAAATAACAACTTTGAAGTTACATAATAAAAAGTTATGCCATTTAAGTGAAAAGATAAGATACAAAAGTAATTTTTTGAATGTCAAGATATATACAAATTAGTGGTATGGTTATGGAAAATATTGCCTTCAGTGTACGAAGTTTCTACAATGTTACTCTTATCTTCCTAATTTAAAAAGTGGATTTTTAAGAGACAAATTATATTGTATGACTTAAATAATGAAAGGCTGACATTAGGAAAACTATAACTACTGACTTACTAAACAGGAAGAGTGCAAAAATAAAGAAAATACAGGATATCGAGAACTTAAAATAGCAAACTTATTGATCTGCTTATAAGAATTGCAACAAAACAATGATGAATTTGAACAAATCAATTTCTCCCATGATTCTGCAATTACTTTAATTATTCAAAACATATATTTAAATACCTAGGATACGTAAGTTACTGTACTTTTAAAATTCCATGAGCAATACAGCTGTGTAGTAGATTAAAGTAGCTGAATACTTTTAAACCAGTGGGTCTCAATGGTAGAGGGTGCTTTGTACATGGAAGTATTCTGGGGAATGATAGAGGGAGGAGTGGGCTGATGGTTCTACTATCAATTAAAATTAACGGAAAGTACCAGGGACGCGAGAGGTCCAGCAAGCAGGGAACAATCCACTATGGCAAAGAACTGCCACATGTCCTGGATGAATATCAGACATTCCACTGAATATATCTAAGACTAGAATTTAATAGTAAACAAAATGTATTTCACACAGTTATAAATGTATCTCAAATTTTCCATAATACAACCATACTATAAATCTACTTGTTTTGTTTTGTACTTTACTAAGAGTTGTTCACCAATATGGGAAATCATGTCAGCAATCTCGATGCCACTTGGGTATGTGAATCAGCATTATAAAAAATGACATTATATCAATCACGCTTTTACAGCTATCACATTTGCAATGATTCTATGTATAAGTAGCAACCATTTGACTAACTCTTGTGCCATCTATTGTAGCCTACTTGAATATTTACATACTGAAATACACATCTTATTAAAAGTTGCTTTCCTTCTATTTCTCCTATATATTAAAATTAGGATGCTATAATGATTTTTAAAATTATTATGATAGGTAATATTAACTATAATTTTCATTTCCAGTTAGCAAAAGGGGCAATATAAAATATTTATTATAAAAAGGCAGCAATGGATCTAGTAAGATTGAAAATTATTTAAAAATAAAATGCACATGACAGCAAGTAAGATCAAAATCAAAAGTGCTCTAATTTTCTTGCCAAGAAAATTAGTAAATTTTAGAATAATGAAAATACCAAAATGTAGCAATTTCACTTGTTTCTCATCTGAGGGGAACCACACACATCATAGAATAATTCTTACCCTTAGAGGAACTCAACTGCATTAAGACAACAAAATTAACCAAGGGGACAATCACTCCAAATAGAGGCCTCAATTTACTTGGTTCATAGACAAAGTAGTATTAGATTTAAACAAAACCATGCAAAGACTTAGCAATAAATGTTTTAATACACCAAATAATCAAATAAAGAACATAATTCAATTCAGTACATTTTAATGAATGTTAAAAATAATTATTGAAAATATACTATGTGTATGGCATTGAGTGTCATGTAGCTTTTTTTCCTTTCATTTTGAGAAAACCAACTGAAAAGCCCACTGTAATAAATTCCATTTTTAACACCTTTACTACTTCTAAAGAAGCTTATCAGGTTATGATATAAATCACTGTTTCTTAACTCCAATTAAAATGTATTTTAATAAGACCTCTAAGGGAACTTCAAAATGTCTACAAAGAAAATCTATGCATGTTCAAAAGTATATGCTGAGAGGGCCATCTAGTGGTAACAGAAATTACAAATAATTAAATATTTAAAGTTTAAAGTCTATTTTGCTTTGAATTTCTGTAATTCATAGTTCATAGACCTGTTGTGAGGTTATAGCATCTCATAGACATGAAAACTCTCTATAAAATTGTAAAGTAGTAACTAGTTCCATTTGAATTGCTACTAGCACTCTTAAAAATGAATACGAATACAAACATTTAGAAAATGTAATCATATAATATACTTAATAAAACTTGATTATCTCATTAAAAACTTTAGAATACAATATAACTTCTAGAATACAATTATAAATCCAAAAAAATTCTTCTAAAGTTGTTCATCAAGCAATTTAGCACTACGAAGGATAGCCCTCAAAAATACCAGAATTTATTTATTAAAAATTGTGTATTTATTCTTACGTTTAAACTTTAGTCACCTTCAAAGTACTCTCCCTTTGATGCAATATAACTATTAAGACATTTTTTCCACTGCTCAAAACAGTTTTGAATTTGTCAATTTTTATGCCTTTTAGTGCTTCTGCTGTTTTTTGTTTCACCTCTTCCCCATCAGCAAAATGTTTCCCTTTGAAGACTTTTTTCATCCGGGGAAACAAAAAAAAAAACAGTCTCTTGGGGTAAGATCGGGTAAATAGGGATAGTGGGGCATGGGGGCCATGCCGTTTTTATCAAAAACTGCTCAACACTCAGCACTGTGTGGGCATGTGTGCTCATAAATCATCAATCATGAAATGGGCAAACATGTCAAAACTGTCCTAAAAAAAATTCACTGAAACTGATGCAGCCTCTCACAACAACGCCAGCTGGTACACTGATATAGATGAGTTCCTAGAACACTGACCTAGTTGGGGAAGCCTGTACTACAAAGGGCCTGCCTTCCAGAAGATTCTTCCATTTGGGGGGGGTTCCCCCCTCATATATATGAATCAAAATCCTTTAAGATGTTCATAATCTTGGCCTAGTAATTTCACTCATATAATCTATCACAAGAAAACTATATGAAACCTAAATATTATAATAGTAAGGTTGTAAAGTCAGGAAAAATTACAATGCCCTAGTACAAACAATAAAATAATTAAAATAGATCATAATGGAATATTGTAGTCTTTTAGATAATTTTTTACTTTTTATTATAAAAAATGTTGAGCAAATACAAGAATAGACCCAACAGTATAAAGAACTGCCGCAGAGCCACGACCTAGCTTTAATATTATCAATTTATGTACACATGTTATTTTGAAGTAAATATCAAACTTTTTTTTTTTTTGCAGCTAGAAGTTATGGGGACTTATCTTCCTGGCATTGGAACCCTGGGCTGGGAGATTTGGTGTGGGGCTAAGACTCCTCACTCCTGAACTATCCCTTCCAAATTTTTATCCACCACGCATGGATGTGGGGTCACCCCGTTCCACATCTCTGCCCCTCCTACCATATGGATGGACGTGATTTCTTTAATTCTGCATTTGTCAGACTTTCATCCAACTCCATTTCTGACAATTCTGAGTGATGGTTGGTCTATATTTTAGTTGTAATTATGTTATCTATGCCACCATCTTGACTGGAAATTCTGACACTACTGTCCTTTTGCTGAGCCCTCACCCCACAGAGCCACAGAGCCACTAGGTGAACACCATATCTGAGACTCTATCAACCTGGCTAACACCGTTTGTCCCACCATGGAGATCTCCTGAGACTCCATTCCACCCAGTTTACAAGCCCACCCAAACTGTTAACTGTGACTTTTTCCATACGAATGGCTGGTCTTGGCTCATGCTTCACACTTCCTAAATCCTATCACACAAAAAACAACCGACCTCAGTGAGCCCCGAGCCTGAACACCTCTTGTTAAGAGATCAAGGACCGGCACTAGCAGCAGCCAGTCTAGATCCACAGTTTGGCCTCTCCTGGAAATCTCTAAGCCCAGCACAAGTAGTAGCCATCTCAGATTGCTTTATAGCTCAGGGAGGGTGGCCTTGTGCAGAACACAGGTGCGAGCTGACCTTGGCCTGCACTACCCAGGAAAACGCAGAGCCTGCACACTCAGTAGACAACTACAGACTACATCGGAGAGCTACCACCCTGCCCCTGCACAGCTGATCTTCCATGGATGGTGAAGGGTGGTAGTCAGTGGTCATAGCCAGTCCTTGCAGCTGACTGGCCTGGGTACTTCCCTCCCATTGACCTGCCAACAGAATAAAGGCTCAACTACAAAAGAATGGTGTACTCAGCCCACATAAAGGGCACTCCTCGAGTACCCAACTTGGGTGATAGTAGAGGCTGTGCAACTGGACCCTACAGGACACCTACTACATTAGGCCCCACTACCAAGACAGGGAGTTATAGCAGCTCTATCTAATATATAGAAACAAACACAGGGAGGCTGCTAACATGAGGACATAAAGAAACATGGCCCAAATGAAAGACCAGATCAAAACTCCAGAAAAAGAGTGAAACAAAATGGGGATAAGCAATCTATCAGATGCAGAGTTCAAAACACTGGTTATAAGGATGTTCAAGGAACTTAATGAGAACCTCAACAGCATGAAAAAGATCCAGTCAGAAACGAAGGACACACTAATCGAAATTAGAACAATTTACAGGGAAACAACAGTAGAGTGAATAAAGCCGAGAATCAAATCAATGATTTGGAACATTAGGAAGCAAAAAACAACCAATCAGAACAAGAAGAAGAAAAAAACACACAAACAAAAAAATGAGGATAATGGAAGCAGCCTCTGAAACAACTTCAAATGTTTCAACATTCATATCATAGGTTGCCAGAAGAAGAGAACGAGCAGAAATTTGGAAATCTATTTGAAAAAATAATGAAAGAAAAGTTCCCTAATTTGGTAAAGAAAATAGATGTATAAGTCCAGGAGCATAGAGAGTTCCAAACAAGATGGATGCAAAGATGCCCACTCCAAGACACATATCATAATTAAAATGCTAAAGGTTAAAGATAAAGAGAGAATCTTAAAAGTAGCAAGAGAAAAAAAGTTAGTTACCTACAGGGGAGTTCCCATAAGACTGTCAGTTAATTTCTCAAAAGACACTTTGCAGGCTAGAAGGGATTGGCAAGAAATATTCAAAGTCATGAAAAGCAGGGACCTACAGCCAAGATTGCTTTACCCAGCAAAGCTATCATTTAGAATTGAAGGACAGATAAAGAGCTTCCCAGACAAGAAAAAACTAAAGGAGTTCATCATCACCAAACCATTATTATATGAAATGTTAAAGGGACTTATTTAAGAAAAAGGTCAAAACTATGAACGATAAAATGGCAATAAGTACATATCCATCAACAATTAAATCTAAACAACAAACTAAACAAACCAGACCAGAGACAGAATCATGGATTCGGAGAGCATTTTGAAAGTTGGGAGATGGGAGTGAGGTGTGGGTGTGGGGGAATGGGTGAAGAGATGAGGGGATTAAGCAGTATAAATAGGTAGTTACAGAACAGCCGTGGAGGTGTAGAGTACAGGATAGGAAATGGAGTTGCCAAAGAACCTATATGCAAGACCCATGAACATGAGCAATGGTGTGGGGTTTGCCTGAGGGAGTGATGAGTGCTGGGTGGAGGAAGCAAAGGGGAAAAAATTGGTACAACTGTAGTAGCGTAATCAATAAAATAGAACTAAAAAACTAAAAACTATAGTAAGATATTTATGGCCTTTGGCCTTGTAAGACTTCACAAATTCATTTGGGTATAAAGGCACCCATATATTCTACTAAATTATCATCTTTGCAAGCCACTGTTCCTTGACCCAATTTAACTGCTAGTCTCTTTTAAATCACATTATTTATTCAAAGAAAGACTGAGGCTTAAAAAGAGTAGAAGCAGAAGGTGAAAATAAGGTTAGAACTCTACTGGAACCAGACCAGTAGATGGTTTCAATTTAATCAGAGAAGCATAACTTACCTGTTTACTATAAAGGGAAGCCAAGAAACTGAAGGATGTTAGAAGTCACAACAGTAAACCATCAATTTCCTGTCTAGGAGTAAGAATGTGTACGCTTTGATCCTTTTTTTCCAAGATTTGTCATAGTCATCCCTTCATTCCACTACCTCTTTCCCTCATACCTTAAACATTACAATAGCCTCTCAGCTGACCTAACTCTAGTTTCTTCATCCTGCTGTGAGGCAATCCCCTTAAAATAAAATGTCACCCAATTCAAACATTTCTATAAGTGAATCTCTACATAATACCTGCCCTTGAAGGATTCACAAAAAGGGTGGGGCAAACGTAGGTTTACAGTTATGAGTATGTGAAAGTTTACTTTTTAAAATCTTTACCCAAGGATATGTTTATTGATTTAAGAGAGTGAAGGAAAGAAGGGAGGGGGGGGGAGAGAAAAACATTTATGTGAGAGAAAAACATCATGGGTTACACCTCCTGTACACGCCCTGTCCAGAAATCAAACCTCCAACCCTTTGGTGCATGAGATGATGCTCTAATGAACTGAACCACCTGGCCAGGGCAAGAGTTTATTCTTGTATTATTTTTTATTAATTATTGCATTATTTTCCTACTTTTGACCTACCCTGTACCTCTCATGATTCTCATCTAAAATTCTCATCAGCAAAACCATTTGAAGGACAATTTATCAGTATCTAGTAGAGTTAAAGAGGCACCTACACTTTGACCCAGGGATTCCCTTGCTGAGAAGCTAACTACTTCCTTGTGTGCTCTAAAACTTGTACTCAAGGAGAGGAAACATGTGTAAGAATGTTTGCAGAAACATTATCTGAAATAGAAAAAAAACCTACAATGTTTCAGTTTTATTATAAAACTTTTCAAATAAATAAAAGTATATCTATGCATATACATGTATACATGTATGCATACAAACACACACTCCCATATGACCATCACCCACATTCTAAATTAAAAGTTGGCCATCTTGCTTCATCCTTACACCTTTCCAAAAGAAAAAAAAAAAAAAGTACTTTAAAGCTTACAAGTGGCATTTGGTTGTTGTAGCCCTAAATCCTTTTTATTCTAGGACAATTCCCCTCCCCCTCTTCTACCTCGCCTCTATTTAAATCTCCCATGACATTAAATGACCAGTTCATCAGTCTGTCATGTTCTGAATTTTTCTGATTGCTTCATTTCTTTTTCATTCTTTCATCTCCCAAATTCTTATAAACTGGAAGTTAGTCTACAGTTGACTAAATTCACATTTTAAATTTTGGACAAAAATATTTCATAGTTAATGCTATATACTTGATATTGAATCACATCAGAAAGCACATTTTTTGGTTCCTTTTTAGTGATACTAAGATTAATAATTAGGTTGGTGATAGACTGATCCTTCCACTGTAAAGTTATATTGTTTTGTTTTGAGACCAAGTAGGACTCTGTGGAGTTTTACTTTGGCACTATATGAATACCCAATTCCCAATGAATCTTTTGTCTAACAGTTTTAGCATCCATTAATGATCCTAGCCCAAATCAACTATTTTATAACAGGTTGTAACAAATCACGACTTTCTAATTCTATGATTCCTCCTATATTTATTATATGGGATTTCTTATTAACTGTATACAGTTTCTACTAAAAAGGTACTTCAAATGCTTAATCACCAACTTTCAGAGTAAAGAATAGGTATAACAATCATCTTCATTTATTAAAAAATGTTTATTGTTTTATGTTGTTTCAATAAATTACACTTATTCCTTTTTTATGTTCAAACTGTCCCAATTTTAGCCAATTGGAGCCTCTTTAGATTGGCTTTTCTGTCTTTAAAAGCTTTCCTGCTTCTGGCACAAGGTGCTCTAGGGTCACTATGTATTTCTCCTGCCCCAGTCCTCAAATCAGTCATTGCTTTGAGGAGCCCTGGATTCTAAGCAGAAGTGTTTAAAGACCAACATTAAGATAAGAGAAGTACTCATATCTACCAAAGTGACACACTTGCTTCTAAGTCCTTTCAGTGAACAGAGCTATGAAATATATATATTTGAATAGAATTAAGAAATACATTTTAAATAATAAATTTGTAGACATTTATAATTCAAATTAAACATTATCAAGTTTTTGACTTAACTTATTTAATTTTATATCACTATTGGCTTCTAATATATAAGCATAAAAACTTATTGGCTTTATCCTACAATATATGTCAACTGGTATCAAAATAAAGATACCAATATTACAATTAACAATTAAATGAATGAAGTTTAAGGATTCTTTTTGTACTTAGTATACATACCATCTACTGTTGAGCTCAAATCACTTGATTGTTTTTCTCCATGTATTTAAATAACTTTTTAAGGTTCATTTGTTCAAGCTTGTTCTCAATTTTAAGAATTGTTTTTATTTTGAATTGTTATTTTTAAATGTGTAAAATATTTCCACAATTCAAAAATCAAAGGTACCATTCTGGTGGGGAATACTGTTAATGGAGAGGTTATGCATGTAAGGGGGCAGATGGTGTATAGGAAATCTCTGTACTTCCCCTCAGTTTTGCTGTGAACCTAAAACTAACTACCCTAAAAATATTGTCTTAAAACATCATTTTGGAGTTAACTTGGGAAATGTGTACACTGCCCTAATATGTAATGATATTAAGGAATTATGTTGATTTTTCCAGATATAATAATGGTATTATAGCTTAAGTTTATACATCTTTAGTGATAAACACAATATATTTATGGATTAAATAATGTAATGCTCGAAATTTTCAAATAATTTGGGGATACATATTAAACTAATTAGCCATGAGTTGATTATTTTTTAAGCCGAGTAACAAATACATGGGAGATCATTATACTCTTCTTTCCTTTTATATATTTAAAGTTTTCTATACAAAGGTTTTTTAAAAATTTCCCCTCCTTCTACATAATTTAAGGACCTTAGAACATAAAACCCCCACTTTTCCCCTTCTTTGTTGCCTTTAAATCCATTAGATATTTTTATTGCTTTGTATCAACTTTCATTTTCCAAATATGTATCATTTTCTTTACTTTTCAGCTCTTCATACATTTTATTCCTCTGTTGTGGGATCAATTTCATTCTACCCAAAGTATATCCTTTAGAATTGGACTAATATGGTACATGTGGCTATTTAAACTTAAATTAATTAAAAACTCAGTTCCTCAGTTATACTTGCTACAGTTCAAGTGCTCAGTAGCCCTACGTAGCTTATGGCTATAATGCTGGACAGCACAGACAAGTAATATTCTCATCATCACAGATCTCTATTTAACAGTGCTGGTTTAAATGATCTTTACTGGGTGAGAGGTTGATAACAACATGTTTTTGTCTAAAATATCTTTATTTCATCATCATTCTTTAAAGATACTTTCGCTGAGTGTAAAATTCTAGATTGGCAAGCTTTTACCATTTCATATTGCAAATATCATTTCACTAGCTTCTGAATTCCACCATTGCTGTTGAGAAGTCATCTGTTAATCTTAATTCTTGTTCCTTTGATAGTTACCTTCTTTTCTCTGGAAACTTTTAAGATTTTTCTCTGTCACTGATTTTTTTGAATTTCATTATATGACTAGGTGTGGATGTATTTTTATCTTGATTAGGCTACGTTTTAAATTTTGAATCCTAGTTTGGTATCTTTCAATGATTCTGGAAAATATCAGCATTGTCTCTCTAAATGCCCCATATTCTCCCTCCTCTTCTTCTGAAATTCCAATTAAAATATTCTTACGCCATGCTCCTGTCTTCTATATTTTCAATCTTTTGCCTCCAAGCTACATCCTGGAAATTTTGTCTGGTCTATTCCAGGTCAATAATTTTTCTGATGTGTCCAATCTGCTGCAAACTACATCATTAAGTTATTGTATTTTTTATTTCCAGCAATTGCATTTTTTTCAGATCTACAGTGCCACTTTTTTGTAGTTTCCTATTTTTCCATCAAGTTTTTCATTTATTTCTGTAAACACAGTAAGCATGGTTTTGTTGTGTATCTTCTAATATATAATGCCTATGAAAATATTTTTCTGCTGCCTGTGGTTTTTGCCTATGTTTCTTTGTTTCCTTGTATGCTTGGTTATCTCTGTGTGTGGTCAGTGTCCTTGAAAAATTATTTGTGGGAATGCCTAGGATGAAGGAGTATTCCTCCAGGGAACACGTGTATTTGCTTCTGCCAAGCTCCTAAGGGACACTACCAGTCAGGGAACAATCTAAATTAAGTCGCAGCTTAAGGATCTCTTACCTTGCTAGGTAGACTATGGCCATAACTTTATAAAGATTTTTGTTTCCTCTCTCTTTTTTTTTCTCCTGCTCTGCTCAGTGCCAAGACAACTTGTCTTGAAGTCCCTTGATAATCGGCTGGGAGGCAGGCAATGAAAGAGGATCGGGGGTTAGCTCTGGTTCATCCTTACTTCTCCAGTTTAAACATATGGAGTCCAATCCTGGTAGGGAAATACATCTTGTAAGACTTTATGTGTCCATAGGTTGGGTAGGTTATGAGTCTTAATTGCTGTCTGCCTTACCCCACAAAACTGATGATCAGAAATCTAAATTACCTAAATTTCTTGATATCAGCAAACATATTCAGGGCAAAAGTGGCTTCAGTTCTTCAGGTATTCTGCTATCCTCTCAAACTGTAGCCCAAACCAGTTCAGCATTTCTCAAGCTGTGTTTCCCAAAGCTCCAGAGGAAGACATTACTAAAAAAGGCAGCAGGTAAAGAGGTAAGCACAGGTTGGAGGTGACAAAACAGTTTCGCCCTCACTTAAACAAGATTATCTCCAACTGTTATGGGATTCTTTATATAACATTATTTGTACTTTTTAAAGCATTAATAAAACTATTTCCATTAAAACATCTTCTCTTTAGGTATAAAATGGTTAAAAATTTAAATATCAAGAATTACTTAACAGCCCTATTTTATTGCTATTCCACACCCAAATCCTTATTAACATAAACACAGAAAAAACTACTAAATTCATTTGCAACTCTTGACATTATCTGCTTTACCTGTGTTCTCCATTTTTTTTGACTCTAGCCTAATATAATCAGGTAAAAGTTGTATGAAATAAATCAAGACCTTAAAAATCAGATTCTGTAATATAACTCATTCAAATAAACTGTAAACTCCAAATTATATTGCAAGAGCTTCTTTTAGGTAGCACCCATAATGCTGTGACTTCCTTCCCCCATTAGGGTAAACCTCTCTTATATAGTTACTCCCAAATGTACTGTAAAAAATACTCTTGTCCTCTACTGTAAACTTCCCCTAAACCAGTTTTTTTTTTTTTTAAGTATATTTTATTGATTATACTGCTACAGTTGTCACAACTTTTTTCCCTTTGCCTCCTCCATCTGGTACTGACCCTTACCTCCAGCAGTCCCCTCCCCCCACCCCATAGTTCATGCATGGGTCATGCATATAAGTTCTTCAGCATCACCCTGTCCTGTACTATTCTTAAAATCCCCCTATTTTGTTCTTATAATTATGCTTCTTTATCCCTGTACCATTTTCCCCTTTCTCCTCCTTCCTCCTCCCAGCTGATAAACCTCCAAATGCTCCCCATACCTGTGATTCTGTTCCTGTTCTGGTTGTTTGCTCTGTTTGTTTACTTTTTAGATTCAGTTGTTGATAATCATGAGTTTGTTGTCATTTTAATGTTCAAAGTTTTGATCTTCTTTTTCTTAAGTCCCTTTAACATTCCATGTAATAATGGCTTGGTGATGATGAACTCCTTTAGTTTAGTTCCCTTGTCTGGGAAGCACTTTATCTGCCCTTCCATTCTAAATGATAGTTTTGCGGATAGAGTAATCTTGGTTGTAGGGCCTTGCTTTTCAACATTTTGAATACTTCTTGCCAGCCCCTTCTTGTCTGCAAAGTTTGATAAATCAGCTGACATTCCTATGGGAACTTCTTTATAGGTAACTCTGCTTTTCTCTTGCTGCTTTTAAGATTCTCTCTTTATCTTTAACCTTCGGCATTTTAATTATGGTGTGTCTTGGTGTGGTCCTCTTTGGGTCCAACTCATTTGAGACTCCCTGTGCTTCCTGGACTTGTATGTCTATTTCCTTTGCCAAATTAGCAAAGTTTTCTTTCATTATTTTTTTCAAATAAGTTTTCAATTTCTTGCTCTTTCTCTTCCCCTTCTGACACCCCTATGATTCAGATGTTTAAAGCCATGCCAGAGATTCCTAATCCTCTCCTTGTTGTTTTTTCAATTCTTGTTTCTTCTTTCTGTTCCAGGTGAATGTTTATTTCTTCCTTGTGTTCCAAATAGTTTATTTGAATCCCGGCTTCCTTGCCATCACTGTTGATTTCCGTGTGTGTGTGTGTGTGTGTGTGTGTATTTCACTTTATATAAGCTTCCCTTCTTCCTTTATTTTCTGGCCACACTCAGTCATTTCTCTGAGCATCCTTATCCCCAGTGTTTTGAACTCTACATCTGGCAGGTTGGCTTTCTCCATTTTCTTTAATTCTTTTTCTGGAGTTTTGATCTGTTCTTTCATTTGGGCCATATTTCTTTGCCTCCTCAATCTGGCAGCCTCCCTGTGTTTGTTTCTGTTTATTGGGTAGAGTGCTTTGATTCCGTGCCTTGGTAGTATGGCCTAATGTAGTAGGTGTTCTGTAGGATCCAGTGGCACAGCCTCCCCTATCACCCAAGCTGCATATTCAAGGTGCGTCCTTTGTGTGAGTTGAGTACACCCTCCTCTTGTAGTTGAGCCTAAATTGCTGTTGGCAGGTCAATGGGAGGGATGTACCCAAGCCAGTCAGCTGCAAGAACTGGCTGTGACCACTGACCAGCGTCCGCTGTGCCCGAAGCATCAGCTGTGCAGGGGCAGTGTGGTGGTTCTCTGATGCAGTCTGTAGCTGTCCACTGGGTGCGCTGGCCCTGGGCTTTCCCGGGTGATACAGGCCAAGGTGAGGCCCAACCTGTGTTTTGCTTGGGGCACCCTACCTGAGCTATGAAGCAATCTGAGATGGCTGCTACTTTTGCTGGGCCTGGAGATTCCCAGGCAAATCCAAGTTGTGAATCTAAACTGGTTGCTGCTAGTGCCAGGCCCAGAGCTCACTGAGGCCAGTTGCTACTTGTTTAATAGGACTTAGGAAGTTGTGAAGCACGAGCAAAGTTCAGCCGTTTATATGGAAAAGTAGCTTGGAGGGGCCCATAAGTTTGGGGAAGCAGAGTCTCGGGGTTCTCTCCAAGGTAAGTCAGACAGTATTAGCCAGGTTGATGGAGTCTCAGATATGGCACCACCTTGCCAGCTCTGTGTCGATGGATGTGGTTTCTTTAATTCGTAGTTGTTAGACTTCCATTCCACTTGATTTCTGACAGTTCTTGCTGATGGTGGTTGTATATTTTAGTTGTAATTTTGATGTGGTTATACTAACAGGCGAGCCATGTCTGCCTAGGGAGCTATCTTGACCAGATCTCAGAACAGATTTTTTTTTCTTCACAGGCAACATAGAGTCACCATGTGTGCTTCACTCTTCACAGTGAGTCCCAGTCATCACCAGTTTTAATATTGTTTTAAAAATTACAATAAAATCTCATCTACCCTAAAGATCACTTCCTCATTTAAAGCTATTTTTATTTCTTCCAATTTCAGATACCAAAAGATGTAATTAAATTGGAACCATGCTGATATATCAAGTTCCTGCTTTCCCCATGAGCTATGTACTTATCAGTTATACAGTCTCTATTTCTCTATCTACATTCAATCCATGCATACCAATGTCCCTATTTGACTGTAAAATTATGACATCATTACAGAGCTGTTCTCTATAAAACCTAGAATGTAAATTTCTATAATCTAAGGATAAAAAATATTTATTGATAACTATTTAATATTGATGTGTAAGATAAGGTCAAGTTCCATATCTAAAGCACATAAATTATATACACACACACTAAACTAAAAAGGAGTAAGAATTTTTCAGTTTGCATGACCAGAACTTCTATGCACATGCCAACACCTAACCTTCCTTCTGTACTCCCTGACAATGCTACCACCCTCTCTACCTCACAAATCAGAAATCTAGGAGGTATCCTCAACTCTTTCTTCCCCCTTATGTCTCAACATACAGTTTGTTCATCAAGTCCTTTAGGGTCTAACTCACATCTCTTTTCTCTTAATCTCTTTTTTGGATAGACAATTCAAGTATTTTCGTATAGTTCAAAAATCCAAACAATGTATACATTTAAAAGTCTTAATGAAAGCATTTACACTATTTCCCACCCTCCTTCCAGCCACAATAAGTAACCACCTTCAACAGTTTCACGGGTGTCCTTCCAGTATTTCCATAATTACCACAAGACAGGATTACTACATACTGTTCTGCACTTACTTTTACTTAACACATCCTGGAGACCTTTTTTCCTATTAGTTCATAGAGAGCTTCCCCATTTTTTGTACAGCTGCTTAGTATGCTATTGTGTGCATAAGCCTTATTTTATTATAGATGGACACTACTACTATAAACAGTGCTACAGTTAATAACTTTATAGATGTGTCATTTCATTTCGTATAACTGTAAGATGAATTGCCTTAAGTGAAATTATTGGAACAAAGATAAATGCAAATGTAATTTTTATAGATACTGCCAAATTGCCGTCATGTCATTTTTAAATTAGTCAGTCCTTTTCTCACCATTCTCTTTGCCACGCATTCTTCTGCCTGTATTAATGAAGTACCCCTTAAGTGGTCTCCCATCCTTCTCCAGTTATTGTCCATCCTACTGCCAAACTGATCATTATTTTAAATTAAGTTTTACATATACACATATAATATTCTAATTTTAGAATGTTAAAAATTACTGAAAAGGTTTAAGTTTCCTCTGATCATCCCTCCTTATCTCAACACCCAAAATTCAAACCTGTATCCACTACCCGTGAGTTAACCACTATTATCAGTTTAGTATTTATCTTACTAAACTATATTCCTTGCTATTGCATGAATATAACATAATACTAATTAGGGTTTTTCCTTATTTATATAAATGCTATCATATTACATACACTACTCTACAACTTATCATGCAAAAGGTTATGTAATTTATTCAATTTTTAATTGTTGCATGTTATTCCATAGTATGAATATACCAATTTACTTGCTCATTTTCCTACTTATGACCAGTTTTGCATATTTTTCCCATTTTCTTACTACTATAAATAATGCTGCAATGAACATACCTATACATGCCTCCTTATGCACATATAGAACTATTTCTCTAGTGTAGAAAATGGACAGGTTTGTTGGGAATAGCATTTTAAATTAATAGATACTACCAAACTACTAACACCAATTTAGACCCCCAAAATGGCTATATAATACTCCAAACAATAGTTTATAGTATTTATTATTACCTTAAAACATAGCCAATCTTCATATTACTAAGCTTTTTAAAGTTGTGCCTGTGATGGGTTAAAAAAAATTATCTGTTTTAATAAGTAATTCTCAAATTACTTATGTGATTGTATATCTTACCAAATGTTTGTTGGCCACTGATATTTCCTTTTCTGAAACTGCTGTCTCATATTCTTTAATTATTTTTCTATGTCACTTTCTTTTTAGGAGTGCATTATATATATTTCTGGTTTATTATATATGTTGCAAAAATTCCTCTCAGTGTGTTTAAAATTTCTATATTTTGAACAAAGTCTTAAACTGTGGTCAAATTTATCAAAATAGCTTTCTAAAACATATATTAATCATGTATTCCAATCATCTATAGAATACAGTAGGATTTAACCACATGTATATTTAACTTGAAGTGAAAAATAATTAAGGAGTTGGCCACCTACCATTCTACTTCATAAACAATAAGTCCCAGAATTAGCCTGAAATGTGAATCTCCCATTTCTTAAGTAGGTCTCAGTTCTCAAATGTTTCCTTAGAGTGAATGTCACATTGTAATGGGTCAAAGTTTAATTAAAAAAAAAAAAAACTTTTTTATTTGGTACAACTTAGTCCATAAATGTAGGCCAACTTCTTCTAGGGCACAATTGAGAAAATAGTGCTATGTTTCACCACTAGAGGTAAAACTAGCTATATTGGACTTATTGAGAGATGATATCTTTATTTCCCATGTGGCAACTTCCTACAAGTAATTTTGACTATACATGATTTCACCTAATTGCAAAATCATTGAATAAGTGATGACCCTACTGCATTTACAACCATTAAGGATCTGGCCCATGCCACACTGTAGCCTCATAAACTCACCACTTCCCCCTTGGATTTTCATGATACTATTCCTTTATATGTTATTCTGCCTGAGTAGTCTTTTTCCTTATCCCAATTTACCTGACCGAATATTCATACTTTTCCTCCAAAACCCAGTTCAGACTTACCTCCTAAAAAAGCTCCCCTTGCCCTTTTCAGCAAAAAAAATTAGTCATTACTCTCTCATTGTGCTCTGAGCATACTTCCATTAATATATATAAATCCCACCATATTATGAACAATTTGTTTACAAGCTCTCCTCCCCATAAGCTTCAAGAAGTCATATGCATATTTCAGTATCTAGCAGTCTCTAGCATCACACTCAACAGCTCTTTGCTAAATTAAGTCCTCTCGATTCAGCACTACAGTAAACACTAAAAACCTACACACAAAATAAAATTGAAATTGTACACATGCACACACACAATACACACAAACACAACAATGTGTATACATAGTAAAAATGTAAAATCATTTCTGTTGATCACAATAAAAAATAACTTGGAGGGAGGCAAAGGAGCAAAAATTAGGACAACTGTAACAGCATAATCAATAAAATATACCTAAAAAAAACCGTTAATCTTGTAGATTAAGCACACCATTGGAAAAAACAAAAATAAATGCTTGCTGTCATTTAAAAAAATAACTTGAAACCTACTTCCATAGTTGCTGAGTGCAGAAAAGCTTTAAATTATCAAACAAAATGATGTAGTTAAGGAAGCCTTCGCCAATGAGTCTTAACCATCTGAACTGTGCACTATACCTCATCCATCACTCCCGTCATTTTTCTGCTCTAGTCAAGCCAAACACGTTCCCACCTTAGGGTCTTGGATGGACATGTTGTTTCCTCTGCCTAGAAAGCTCTTCACTTAGATAAATGTATCCTTTACTCCTTCATTCCATACACCCAAAGAAAGAAGCTTTCCCTGATCACCTAAACTAGCAACCATCTCCCACCCTTATCCAGTTTTATTCCTTTTCATTGCACTCATTACCACCTGACATTTGTTTACAGTGTCCCTCCTCCTCCTACCCCCAATGTCAGCTCCAAGAAAACAGAGACTTTGTCTTCTGTTTTGTTCATTACTATAACACCAGAGATTAGAACAGTGCCTGGCACAGGGCAAACATTTCTGAACAGGCTTTGACAGACAAGGAAAAGGAAAAGGAAAAGGAAAAGGAAGAACACATGGAGCTGTGCCTGAACATGGTATATTACAGAAGAAATACTAGCTTGATAATAATGTTAAGGAGTAAAAAAATAAGGTTGAAGAATATAATAAGAAAAGGTTTGAAAACGAGAAAGTAGAGTTTGGACTTTATCCTACAGACCATTGGGAGTCATTCAACACTTTGAGCAAATGGTAATCCATTCAAACATTTATTCAGGGCAAGTTCAACTCACTTTGCTTGGCACAACACAGAGTGCAAAGGTCAATACCACATGTTTTCCCCTCAGACTGATTAGGTTTAGTATCAGTGGGCTCAAAAATTTTTTCAGGAAAATTATTCTGGCAGACATATGCAAGACGGATTTAGAAGAAGGAGACTCAAGTTAGAAAGGTCAAATAATAGGCAATACAGAACCCAGAATAAGCTGAAACCCTAAAGAATAACCTAAAGAACTGTACTGACTGCTAGATATAAGAAATAAAGGAGAAATATTTATCACAGAACACATTAAGGTTTAAGCATGATGATGATGATAAAACTAACAAAGAAAATGAAACAGATTAGAAGCTGGGTAATAATAAATCTAAAAGTGATGGAAATTCCTTGAATCTCCCATTGGACATACTCAGTAAACCACTGGGACATACAAACCTGGAGAGAACACATTTAGGAGGCATCAGCATATAAGGCATCCATCTGGTAGGAGACAAAGAGGGGAGGAGAGGACCAACTACTGAAGGGAATAATGACAGTGGTAAGAGGATCGTGAAACAATAAACAGAAAGTAGTGGTCAGAAAGGTAAAACCAGGGTGGCACACAACATGACAGGCAAGAAAAGAATGTTACGAAACCTAGGTAAAAGTCAATATATTCATTCATGCATTGCATAATGACATTTCGGTTGACAATAGACTGCATATACAATAGTAGTCCTGTTAAGATTATAAAGGAGCTGAAAAATTCCTGTCATCTAGTGTTGGTGTAGCAGTCCTAATGTCACAAGTTTGTGGTGATGCTGATGTAAACAAACCTACTGTGCTGCCAGTCATTATAAAGTGTAGCACACACAATTATTTATAATGCATAATACTTGATAATGATAATATACTATGTTACTGGTTTATGTATTTACCATAATATATATTATTGTTATTATGTTAGAGTGTACTCTAATTATTTAAAAAAAAAAGGTTTGCAGAACACACTCTCACTTTCTACCAAAGATTGTGCCTCCCTGCCTGAGCTGAAACACAGATGTCTCACCAAAGCAGAGGGCAACAGACCAGCACAGCACAAAGCAGACTAGGGAGCAGAGCAGAACTGTCCAACCTGAGAGGGCCCGGCCTCAGGGCTGTTCTACAGCCATGCTATTTTCACAGGGGTGCTGCATTGCAATTGAGCTGTTTGCACTGAATTAAGTATCCTTCTTCATCACACACACACACATACACACACACACAGTTTGCTGTAAAAAAGCATGCTGTATTATGACAGCAGTAGCCTCATACATCCCATGTTTACTGTGTCTCTTGATTGCATCATTTCTTCTTGTGCTTGATTTAATCTCATGTTGTTTTGTACAGAGACACGTACAGGCTTGTAGCCTAGAAGCAATAGGCTGTACCATATAGCGTAGGTATGTAGTAGGCTAGACCATTTAAGTTTCTGTAAGTGCATTGTATGATGTTTGCACAATGATAAAATCGCCTAACAAATGTATCCCCTCCATTAAGCAGCATTTGACTGGATGAGTAAAATCAGGATGAATACCACTGGCAAGAAGGATGTCCCTTAAAGTAATAGTCTGAATATGACATTATATAATTATAGCAAGTAAGGGAAGAAATAGTAAAAAAGCTAAGGGCAGCAATTTTAGCTAAGATCTTTAAAATTTTTTTGGAAGAGAAACAAGGGAGAAAGCTGGAAAGAACAGTAGTGACAGATAATCAAAAGTTGATTTGTTTTTACTCCCCAAATAGAGAAATCTGCACCTATGAGAGAGGACCACCGCGAACCTCCCACAAAATGGAATTATCTTCTGGAGAGCAGGACCCTTGTAGTGCAGGCTTCCCCTGCTAGGTGAGTGAAGAACCCATCTGCATCAGTGTACCAGCTGGCATTGTGTGAGAGGCTGCATTCAGCTTCAGTTAATTTTTTTTGAAGACTGTTTCAACGCATTTTCCAATTTCATGATAGGTGATTTACAAGCACACCTGCCCACACCGCGCTGAGTGTTCAGCCATTTTTGACCAAAGGCAGCATAACCCCCATGTCGCACCCTCCCTACTCACCGATTTCATCCCAGGCAACTCTTTTTGGTTTCACCGGATTAAAAAAAAGTCCTCAAAGGGAAATGTTTTGCCCATGTGGAAGAGGTGAAACAAAAACAGCAGAAGCCCTAAAAAGCAACAAAATCGAAGGTGGCAGCATAGGTAGACATGGCTCACCTCTTCCCACAACCACATCAAAATTACAACTAAAATATAGAACAACCATCAGTCAGAACCATCAGAAATCGAGTTGAATGGAAGTCCGACAACTAAGAAATCAAGTTGAATAGAAGTCTGACAACTAAGAAATTAAAGAAACCACATCCATCTAGACTGAGCCAGCAAGCTGGTGCCACATCTGAGACTCCATCATCCTGGCTAACACTGTTTGACCCACCTTGGAGATCCCTAGAGACTCTGCTCCATCCAACTTATGGCCCACCCAAGCTGCTTTTCCTTATGAATGGCTGGTCTTTGCTCGTGCTGCACAACTTCCTAAATCCTATCAAACAAGCAACAGCTGGCTTCAGTGAGCCCCAGGACTGACCAGCCAGACTAGATTCATAGCTTCATTTCACCTGGGAATCCAAGCACAAGTAGCAGCCATCTCAGATTGCTTTATAGCTCAGGCAGGGGGGCTCCAGGCTAAACACAGGTTGGGACTGACGTTGGCCTGCACCTCCCAGGAAACTGCAGAACCTGTGCACCCAATGGAAAGCTACAGACTATGTTGAAGAACCACCACCCTGCCCCCACAGAGCCGATACTCCATGGAAGGTGGAGGTTGGTGGTCAGTGGTCACAGCCAATCATTGGAACTGACTGACCTGGGTACATCCCTCCCATTGACCTGCCAACAGCAACCAAGGCTCAACTACAAGAGGAGGATGTACTAGCTCACACAAAGGGCTCACCTCGAGTACCCAGCTTGGGTGATAGAGGAGGCTGTGCCACTGGACCCTACAGGACACCTACTACATTAGGTCACACTACCAAGTCATGGAGTCAAAGCAGCTCTACCCAATACATAGATACAAACACAGGGAGGCTGCCAAAACAAGGAGACAAAGAAATGTGGCTCAGATGAAAGAACAGATCAAAACTCCAGAAAAAAAGCTAAAGGAAATGGAGATAAGCCAGATGCAGAATTCAAAACACTGATTATAAGGATGCTCAAGGAACTTAGTGAGGCCCTCAACAGCATAAAAAAGATCCAGGCAGTAATGAAAGATACGTTAATTGAAATAAAGAACAATTTATAGGGAAACAACCATAGAGTGGATAGAACCAAGAATCAAATCAATGATATGGAATATAAGGAAGCAAAAAACAACCAATCATAACAACAAGAAGAAAAAAACAATTCAGAAAAATGAGGATAATGGAAGCAGCCTCTGGGACCCCTTCAAGTATTCCAACAGTCACATCATAGGGCTGCCAGAAGGAAAAAAGAGAAAAAAATTTGGAAATCTATTTGAAAAAAATAATGAAAAAAATCTTTCCTAATTTGGTGAAGGAAATAGACATGCAAGTCCAGGAATCACAGAGTCCCAAACAAGATGAATGCAAAGAGGCCCACTCCAGGACATATCATAATTAAAATGCCAAAGATTAAAGATAAAGAGAGAATCTTAAAAGCAGCAAGAGAAAAGCAGTTAGTTGCCTACAGGGGAGTTCCCCTAAGAATGTCAGCTGATTTCTCAAAAGAAACTTTGCAGGCTAGAAGGAACTGGCAAGAAATATTCAAAGTCATGAAAAACAGGGACCTACAGCCAAGATTACTTTACCCAGCAAAGATATCATTTAGAATCAAAGGGCAGATAAAGTGCTTCCCAGACAAGAAAAAAAGTAAAGGAGTTCATTATCACCTAACCATTATTGCATGAACTATTAAAGGGACTTATTAAAAAACAAGATGATCAAAACTATGAACAATAAAATGGCAAGAAATAAAAATAAAAAAATGTATCTATCAACAATTGAATCTTAAAAACAAACTAAGCAAGAAGAACCGGGACACAATCATGAACCCAGAGAATGTTCTGATGGTTGCCAGATGTGGGGTGGGGTGGAGGGGCAGGGGAGAATGGGTAAAGAGTGAGGGGGTTAAACGGTATACATAGGTATTTACAGAATAGCCATGGGGATGTAAAGCACAGTATAGGAAATGGAGTAGCTATGGAACTTACATGCATGACCCATGGACATGAACAATGGTGGGGGTTTGCCTGAAGTGAAGAGTGCTGGGTGGGAGGCGGGGGGCAAAGGGAAAAATCAGGACAACTGTAATAACATAATCAATAAAACATAACTAAAAACATAAAGGGCATCAAAATTGACAAGTTCAAGAACTGTATTGTCTCAATATCAAGAACTGTTTTGTCTCGAATAGGCACATCAAATGGAGAGTATTAATACTTTGAAGGTGACTGAAGTGTAAACATTTAAGAATACAAAATTTTTTATAAATAAATTCTGGGTGTTTTGGGGTTCATCCTCATACTTGAATGTAGGGAGTAATAACCATTGCAAATACTGATCAAATTGATCAGAGGTGAAAGATGTAGCAGCAAGATTCCTCCAAAAGCAAAAGATTCTATTACTACTTCCATTCAGTTTACAAAATAAAAAGAATAGAGATTTTCCTGGTGACAATTTTTTAAAATGTGCATACTTGTACTCTTATTTCCTTTTTCAATTAAGTAGAAATCAATGACATTTTTTAAGTTAGAGTAAGAAGCTATATGAGACAACAGAAAAATATGAGACTTATAAAATAATTGCCAAGAATTAGTAAAGGCCCATTGGAATTGTTAAGCATATATTTAGTGTGACCAAAAATACTTTCATAATTATTCACCATCTTCCACAAATACACTGCAACCTATGAGAAAAACAGAGAAAATAGATGGTAGAAAGATTTGACAACAGGAGCCTACCAAAATATGAAAGAGGTGACTCATGTCACATTCAGGCTATATCTAGTACATATAGGAATAAGCTAAAGGCAAGAACTTGAGGGACTCTATGAACGGAACAGATAAAGGAACCTAGATGGAGTAATCACATGGGCAAAGGCCAAAGAGTTTACACAAGCCAGTTAGGATGCAAGGGAAGTATTTTTAGATCACTCACTCACACACCTACTGTTTACTATGATCTGATTGTTTGCGTGTCTCCCCTCACTCTCCAAATTTGTATGTTGATCTCCTAATGCCCAAAGTGATGGTATTCTAATACCTCTTAAGGTGGGGCCTTTGGGGTAAGGGATTAGGTCATGAAGGCACTTAGACCATGAATGAGATTAATGCCCCTTTGAAAAGAGACCTGAGATAGATCCCTTGCTCCTTCCACTGTAGGATTATACAACAGAGAAGTCTGCAACCTGGAAGAGAATTTTCATCACAGTCCAACCATTCTGGTGCCCTGATCTTGGACCTAACAGCTTCCAGAACTGTGAGAAATAAATTTCTGTTGTTTATAAGCTACTCAGACTTTGGTAGTTCAAATGGACTAAAACAGCATTACTCACAACAGCCAAGATATGGAAGAACCTTAGTGACTGCTGATCTGTGAATGGATGTTGTATATATACACAACAGAATATTACTCAGCCACAAAAAACTGAAATCTTGCCATTTGCAACATGGATGACCTGGAGGATATTATGCTAAGTGAAATGTCAGCAAGAGGAGGACAAATATTATATGATCTCACTAAAATGGAATCTAAAAAACAAATGAAAAAACAAGAGACTCATAGCTATTAAGAACAAACTGATGACTGGCATAGGAAAGAAGGTTGAGGGGATGGATGAAAAAAAGTGAAGAGGAATAAAAGGTACAAACAGGTAAAAAATAAATAAATCATGGATATTTAATATACAGCATAGGGAATACAGTCAATAGTTTTTTAACTTTGTACAGTGACAGATGGTTACTAGATTTATCATGGTGATCACACTGTAATGTATATACATGTTGAATAACTACGTTTTATACCTGAAACATAATATTGTATGCAACTGTATTTTCATTTAAAAACTCACCTGTTTAGATACATGGTAAGTGTTGTAGACACAAAAGAGTAGAGAAGTCAGGTTTTTTGCTATTTTGCTTTGTTTTTGTGACACCCTGAGAATATTTATCGTAGCCAAAATACACCCACCCACCTTGAATCTAAAAGCAAAACACAGCACGATTTTTCCTCAGGGCATCCAGTCTACTCAGAAAAGACAGTGAGAATAAACAGATGAGTGAATATGAAAAAGGTAGAGGCAAAGATCATTCTTACTATCCCCTTTCCCCACTCTAATCAAAATTACTTATGAATGGATCACTATTTCCCTTGTTTTCAAATTATCTTAGGAAAACACTTAGAATTATGGCGAAAACAGCATTTACAAGTGAATTTATGTGGAACTGTTGTCCAAGTTCAAAATACCATGAAAGATCTTGAGAAGACAGCGGAGTATTTCACATAAAAAACTGAATGATTAGCTTAGCCAGACCCAAAATGATGATGAAAACATGAAAGATTAATTTGGGCCATGTCAGTCTTCCTGGTGGAAGGAAATTATATAGATGAGAGAAGGGTAGATGAACACAAAGGCCAGACTGCAGAATGCTCCTGAAGATCTTATGATTCCTCCATGTTTGGGTATGAAACAGGTCATGATCACTCCAGCTCCCACAATAATTAGATTAAGAATCAACACATGGAAAATGCTAGGATAAATGTCACGAAAATGTGGCCCAGTAGAGCCAGCTAGCCTAGGAGTGGGTACACAGTCATCATCTGTTCTATTATCATCTCTGGATAATGGTGGTGAAGGAAATGAAAACAAAAACCAGGACTCCAGTATAGAGATAAGTTCACGCCACCAGCATATAGGCAATGGACAAGTTCCTCAATTTGTTTTCTTTGTTCTTGTTATTCTCTAAGACTGTGATAATACAGTTATGAATAAAGAAAGAAAGGGTAAGCACTTCAGTCAGCTATAGAAACTGAAATCTTATCTCTGGAACAAAAAAATTCTATTGATGTAAACCAATGAGATTCCAAATGAAATTCCAAACAGCCTTCAAGGTGACAAGAAAAATCATAAAACGGACACTGTGCCTAGGATATTAAAATCTGAAAAGAAAAGGCGGGCAATTTGACACTGAGCAGCAGCAGGAGGAGTCCTATGGGGTAAAAGGACACTTAGACTTATTCCACCACTTTTTAAACTGTTGCAATCCCATGTCATTGGCAATGTAGAAGATCACAGAGCCATTGTCCAGACAGCCACTCCCTGCACTTGGACAAGTCACAGAGTTGCTACCACTGTTACTCAGTGCAGCATCTGTGTCATTAATGTGATGAATAAAACTGAAAATAAACTTTCTAGTATTAAAAATTAGACATAAGCACCTAACAAACTATCATTGCTCCAATCAGAGAAATCAAGGAGAAAAGGAGACTCAACCACTACCCAAAATAGGCAAAATAGTATCTGCAATATTCCCAGGTAGTGGAATCCATTGATGATATCATAGCTTGTGACTTCACTACCCTGTAGCACCAATAGTGTTAAAAGGCCCATCAGCATGATGACACACATTCCAGTAGTAAATGTAGCCTGTTTTATGTCCCATGGAATACTTAGTATAGATGTTCCCATCATGTTATTCCTAATCATAAAAATGGGTACTAAACTGGTGTTTTTCCCATACCCTTCAGTGTAACAGTGAAGTTTATAAGCAAAACCCAGTGGACTGTACTCAAAGCTTGAGGAGGCTACAGTCTGGGGCAATCAGTGCCTTGCCTACAGGAGCAGTGAGCCAGCTGTAGTAATGAATCCTCTTTTTCATGGCAGAGGCATGGTCTTGCTAAACCTCTGAATGACATCATTCGCATTGATGATGTTTGTGGGCTCTATATAGAAAGGCCTTTGGATCTTAGATCTGATGAATCAAACTGAATATTCATAGGTCCAGATGTATTTCATGGTCTACCTCAGGGATAAGAAAATGCCTAGAATCACTCCCATTTTTATTAGACTCTAAGCACTAAGTCAGTCCACTTTCCTAAGAAGCCACCGTTTCACGTGTGTCACTGGGAAGTGGGGGTAGGTAGAAGAGGGGAATGGAGGGGAATGGTGATGGAAAGAGACTTGACTTGGGGTGGCAAACACAATACAATATACAGATGATGTTATTATAGAATTGTACACCTGAAACTTATATAATTTTATTAACCAATGTCACCCCAATACATTTCAATAAGAAATTAACTAATTTAAAAAAAAAGAAAGAAATGTCTTATCCCTCAAGTGGAATGAGACAGAAAAAAAGCTAGCTGGACAAGAGGAGCTCTCAAGCCTCTTCTAGAAGATTCACACTATGCAATAAAATCACAGTATCTGTGGGTTTTGCATATTTTTTAATCAAAGCAAATGGAAGTGAACATTTTCTACTATTCTCACTTTTTAAATCTTTAAATTATGGATTACAAAGCTATGTAACATGAAAATGTTTTAAAAAGTAAAATAGGACCCAAAATTGAATAGTCTACATGTTCCTTAACTGCAATTCCAAAATCAAAAAAGAGGTCTGAAACCCAAAATAACTTATTTAGCAGTAAAAACCTTATCTGAATTGACATGAAGCAGAGATAGTAACATGTATAAGAGGAACTCTGCTGAAGTTATATAACATTATTACCTTGACTATATCCAAAAACATTCTTAATGCCAAAACCTATTAGACTCCAGGGGTTTCAGTGGGCTATGACCCCATAATAATTGCTAACAGTCACTGAGTTATCAACTATGTGTCAGACACTGTTCTGGTCACTTTATATGAAGTAACTCACTTAATCCCGCAAACCACCAGGAGGGAGGTATATAATTACCTTTATTTTACAAATGAGGAATTTAGGCACAGAGTGAATAAATTGCCTAAAGTCATATAGCTGGAGTGTGACTAGGCCAGAATGAAAACATTGAAAAGATTACACATAAGTTGAAGAAAACATAAAATAGAGAACAGCCCTCGCTGGTATGGCTCAGTGGACAAGAGCATTGGACTGTGAGCCAAAATGTTGCCAGTTCAATCCCCTATCAGAGCACATGCCTGGGTTGCGGGCCTCTCTTGCACATCGATGTCTGTCTCCCTCTCTTTCCCCCTCACTTCCCATGTCTCTAAAAATAAATAAAATCTTTAAAAAAAATAAGAGGACTGATTATTATGGTAGGGTGATAGGAGTAAGTGATATTTTTCTCTATTCAATTAATATTTTACTTCTATAAATTGTAAGGAAAACAAAAAGTACAAAACACTTCATGCAAGTATCGATTCTCATTTATGTGAATTCCTAACTTGCATCAATCAACTGCATAGTATAAAATCCAAACTCCTAAGCTTGTTAACATCTTTAATTTTTAATTGACATATAACATCTTAATCTCTTTAATTACAATATACAATATAAATTCATATGTTAAGAAAACCTGAATAAGAAAAAAAAATAACCACCTATAAATCTACACTCAGAAATAACCACTGAAAAACGCAAAAAAGGAAAAGGACTCATGGACATGGGCAAAATGCGGTGACTGTGGGGGGTGAGGGGGTGGTGGTGGAAGAGGAAAATGGTAATGAAAAAATACAATAATAAATAAACTATTTTTTAAATTTTTTTAATTTAAAAATGTAGCACATCTCTTTCCAGTTGCCAATATATTTGTTTCTTGAACAAAACAGATTTTTAAATATTTTTTTCACTTCCATACACCAAGACATGTCTTTACATTCTTCTAACATCATTTTAATGACTAAGCAGTATCCCACTGCAGGGATATATCCCAGCAATGAGTGAAATATTTAGGTCACTTACAATATTACAGGATAACAATCAAAAGTCCCTTGCTCTGGAGTCAAACCACTTGGATCCAAGTCCTGGCTCTACCACTAACTCTACTATTTTGGGCAAGCTACCTCAGCTCTACAGCTCAGATTTCTCTTCTGAAAAATGGGGAGATTACCTACTTTGTGATTAATGGGAGGGGGTTTAAATATGTTAATACACAGCTTTTATCATCAACAATGCTGTAACTGGTATGCTCACAAGCTACCAATTTAATAGTATCTTTATTACATCGAGATAAATGGAAATTTCCACACTAGAAAGCTTTTGAGTCTGTTAAATTACAGATGGGTTTAAAGACCTCATCATATATCTCTCTCACTTATCATTTCTCTTCATCCAAGAAGGTAAAAACCATGATCCAGTTAAGCTAACCAGCCTGTTTCAATTAGCCTTTGCTCCTCTACTTTTGTACCTGCAAACTTAAACGTATTTCATAAAATCTCAAAGTTTGTAGAGAACTTAAGGATACCAGGCCCAAATCCTTCCTCAGCACATAAACTCTTTTACCCTAAAATCCCTAACTTTAACACTGTGAGAGTGGACAACCTACCACCTAAAACAATACATATTGTTTAATATTTATTTTTAGAGAAAGGGAAACGATGTGTGAGAGAAACATCCATAGGTTGCCTCTCACATGCCCCAAACCAGGGACCTGGCATGCAACCCAGACATGCTTGATGGGGAATAGAACCAGCGACCCTTCCCTTTGCGGGATGACATCCAACCCACTGAGCCACACCAGTGAGGGTTATATATACTGAGTTGAAGAATGTTTTGTTGAAAGAACGTTGACATCTGCCTCCTTCTAACTTCTACATATTGATCCTAGTTCAAACCTTATCTTTCTGTGTGACAGGTTTCCAAATATTTATAGACAACTATCACTTCTTAGATAAACTTCTCTTCCTTGCATCACGGTTTTTCAACCTTTCCATCCTTTTCATTTCCCCCAT
The DNA here is from genome assembly GCF_987537825.1 of Furipterus horrens. Classification (NCBI taxonomy): domain Eukaryota; kingdom Metazoa; phylum Chordata; class Mammalia; order Chiroptera; family Furipteridae; genus Furipterus; species Furipterus horrens. The sequence goes on from NW_028327173.1 coordinate 155,449,075, forward strand.
GATAAACATCCTCTGGTTTTGTAAACTGGAGTGTCTACCATCTGGGGAACTTGAAAAAAAAATACACAGTGGTCCACATACTATCCTACATAAGCTTGCGTCTCTGTGGATGTTTTTCATTAGCTCGCCAGGTGAATCTGATGCTAGTTTGAGAACTGATACAAGGTCCCACTTATGATAGTATGCTACCTAAAAAGCTGACATAATGTCCCAGGTATAATACAACCAGTACAAAGTGGGGCTAACACCATGCTCTTCATATATGATGTCCTACCAACTTGAAGATGACATTTACTTTCTTTAAAAGATTATACTAGTGTTGATTCTACAGTTAAAATAATCAAGTCTTTTCCACATTCTCTATTTGTGTACTAACATCTTGGGCCCTAGCTGCCAACCTTTACAATTATTCTCATTAAAAGGTAAGAGAATTAGGGCTAAGAGTTTTAGATTTCTATTCCTAAGTGTATCAAAGGCCCTGCATATGGATTTACCTTCAGTGGAAAACCACCTCATGCTAAGCCTGTACACTTATATCATGGATATATTTAGTCCAAATAAAGGTGTACTAGCCCACCAAAGACTGAACTGACAGCTGATTACATCAAAGCATCTTCTCTGTGCAGAGCACTGTTGTCAACACTGTGAGGATACACAAGCACTAATACTAACAGGTTTAATAGATTTACCTTCTAGAGAGCATGATGGAACATCTTCAGAAAATTTAAGTATAATGCTAATTACAGCTGTAGACACATTAAGTGTTATAGACGTATCGATTACTAATTGAAAAGTTGTAAAGCCAAAGAAATGATATTCATTAGAAAACTAAGTTGCCCTCAACTGTAAGTTTTATTTGGCTTGTTTTCTAATGTTTGCAGAGAGAAGTGATGGAATCCATCAGTGAGTTCATCCTTGCTCAGGCTACTTGCAAAGGGACACAGCACTGCCAAAAATGCGCACTCGAAATGAAGCCATGCCCTCCTTGGTGTGGCTCAGTGGACTGAGTGCTGGCCTGAGAACCAAAAGGTCACCAGTTCAATTTCTGGTCAGGACATATGCCTTGGTTACTTACAGGCCAGGTCCCCCGCTGAGGGTGTGCAAGAGGCAACCAATCCACATATCTGTCGCACATGAATGTTTCTATCCCTTTCTCCCTCCCTTCCACTCTCTCTTAAATATAAATAAAACCAAGATCCAATTTGATATTTATTTTCATTTGAATAGCAAACATCAAAAGTATACCTGGCATTTTCTAACAATTACATGAAGAATGACCAGATGCTTCCTGTTGATAGAACAGTACAGAACTACAGACTGACAGAATCAGACTAGAGTTCACAGAAACAACTGGAAATGAATTTAGCTTCATTTCAAACCATTGAATCATAATACAGCCTTAAATTTTCACATATTTACAGTATAATTGCCCCCCAACGTAGAAAACCCAGACTGATTCAGAGATCGAGAACTGGAACTCTATAACAGAACTCTTTAAGTAACAGAGTTAACTTGAAGGCTAAATACATGCATTACAAAAGTACTGTTTCACCAAATGTTTCACTGCAGGATTCCTTTTAAATCTAGAGCCCCTACAGTGCTTTGAAGTGTCCTATCTTCAAAAATTACATTTACATACAAGGTTTCACAAGCACATCTAATACCAAACTCATGTTTTATTTGTGTACATCATTAGAAATAAGTCATGGAATTAAAAATTAAGTTTAATTACTTAAAACCTCTTTAAATGTTCCCAAGTCTCCACAGGATCATATGCAGATTATGCAATCCTGATTCATGATGTTGTTTATGCAACTAAATGCCAAACTGAAAAAAGTTAAAAGCCTAAGAAGTATAGAAATCACCCTTTTGTCCATATTCTTAAAATGTGTCTGGTATAATATCCTGATCTGACTTTTAGGGGGAAAACAGGATAGAAATGAAACATTTCTCAGGGGAAAAAAGGGGGGGGCAGTGGGCATGACTATACAGTGGCTTGTTCCAGAAGTTATATGGTGAGATACCACAACAAACTGAATGCAAATTTAAGAATCAGCTGTCTTCCAACGTACGTTTAAAATGACTTGTGGAAATGCAAAACAATGTCACTCTTTGCCCAATATGACACTTAACATGTAATGAATTTATTTTTCAATACCTAAAATAGAGGAAAATTAAGAAAAATAGATAAAGCTGTCTTTAGTTTCCTTAAATTCAAAGTCTGAGCTTGAAAGTGGAAGTGTCAAGGCTGATGGTAATATGTCACCGAGAAATTTAAATCAAGCCGGTGGGTCTCTCTGTGAGATAAAGTAAACTATCCGCAAAAAGAATTTTTGACCACTAACTTCTAACAAATTATAGTGCATCTTTAATTCTGAGACAGCAAATTACAAGGACCCTTTACTGGCTACATTAAATCATTTTCCAGATAAAAACTACTCCAGAAAGTAACTTGCCTGAATCCAGACAGCAAATCAGTGTCCAGAGAAAACTTAAAATGTTTCCACATTACCAAGCTCCCTTCAGAAGCACTGTGGTCTCTGCCTCTCCTTTGAACAGATGTCTGCTTGCCACAGTCCAATCAGGTTTCAAGCAAGAGTATGTGTGCTGCAAACAAGCTTCAAGTGGGAAAACACACACAAAGCGGGCCTACATCATTCCTTTGGTTTCAGTTTTCACGTTGCACCCTGGAGGCTAGGCATGCTGATTCAACATGATAGGAGAGCGTCAACGAAACACACTTAAAAGACACACTGATTAACAGTGCCCAGGCAGAAAAGAACTAGCAAAATTCTCAACTTCTTTCCCGAAGCCAAGCACCCGCAGATCCCGGTGGCCAAGTCCCAAAAGCAGGTCTCAGCATCCAGAGTGACAGGCTTCGTCCCCACGGGACTCCGGTCCCCGAGGCCGAGACAGTCGCCGCGGCAGCCCCACGCGGGGCAAAATCGGCTCTCCGGTTAACCCTGTCTGGACCAGCCGCTCCCGCCGCGGCCCGAGCGCCCTCCCCGGCCTCTGGGACTCAGCGGCACACCAGCCCGGGCCCGACTGCCCCCGCCGCCCTTTTCCCGCTCCAACGAGCCCAGCGGGCCCGTCGTGCCGCCCAGACAAAGAGATCCGCGGCTTCTGAGGTGGCGGGCAGCGAGGCCCGGCCGCTTCAGCCTCTCTCCCCTGCCCGCCTCCCGACGCCTGCGGAGGCCCCACCGCCCCGGGCCAACACCATCCTCGCCCGGGGGCCGCCCCTCGGGACAGGCCCGGGAAGTAGCCGCAGGGAGGCCGCGGCTCGCCGGGGCCGAGGAGGGGGCGGCAGCCGCCACCATGTCTGCCCGCCCCTCCCAGAAGCGGGGTGCCCAGTGGACAATGCGCGGCGGAGGAGCGGACGGAACGGGCGCCCAGGCCGACCCCGCCGACCCCCGCGGAATAAGCGGGGCCAGGAGCCCCGGAAACCCGGCGCCTTAATGCAATAAACAGGAAATCGCGGGGATGATCTGGGTTCCGGGGGAAGTGGAATTATTTTTTACCAGCGAAGAGATCAACTTCCACATCCGGTGGTAACAGGGCCCTACACAGACCCGCACTGACCTGGAAAAGCTTCGGGAGCGGCGACGGGGGAGCAGCAGGAGGTGGTACGGGGACCCGAGGCGCTTCGTACCCGGCCGGGCTGACGCGGCCCCGCTACACACAAAGCGCTTCAGCTGCACAGGGCGCTATTTTCTGAAAATGCCGCGTCTGGTCGGCGCCCAAAATCCCCACCGAAAAGTCCCCCGTGCTGCGCGCGGAGGGACACATGGTGTGCGAGTGAGTCAAAGCTCCCAGCATCCCTCCCGGACCCGGCCTTCGGCAACCGCGCGTCCGAGCCTTTCCGCCCCGGACCTAGTCAGCAGATCCCCTTCCCACCCACTGCCCGACCCCATTCGGAGGGAAGAAGGGGGCGAGAGGGTCTGATTTTTGCATTTAGGGTATGGGAAGGAAATAAGCCAGTTCTAGAGCTTTAACTACACAAAGAAAGCGGCGGAATGATCCGCTCTCGGCGACCGCAAGTCCCGGCTCGTCCGGCGCTTGCGCGGCACGGGGGTGGGAGCAGCGGCCGGGCATGTGCGCTGGGTAGCAGTCCGGCCGGTCGCCGTGCATTCCCGCCTCTTCCTTAGTGGGTAAGGAGTTGGGTAACAAAAATCCGCGTACTGCCTGACGTTCCTGTGTCTCCGGTATGAACGCTGAAAAACGGGGAATCCGGGCTCCGAGGTGAAGCTCAGGCACCTAGCAGAGCGCTGAGAGATGGGAAGGCAGTCAAGATTTAACTTAAAAGTGTCCCTATGTTCATTCAACTAGGCAGGCTGAGACTGGAGTCATTGTTGAGGTACACGGGGAGGAACGAAGGATGGTTGGGTTTATGACGACGTATATATTCCTGTAGCTTTTTTAAATTCTCGTGCTGTCTAGTATTTCGTAGACCCTACTAACTGTCCTCTGAATCCCCTTGGATTACTGACACATGAGGTAGAGATGTGCTTTTTTTTTTTTTCGTGGCTAGACTCAAAGATTTTTGTTGCGTTGGATTTAGTAAGAGAGTAGCAATAGTTCACTTGGACGTGGTGATTTGCAAAATTAAGCCTTATGAATTTAGTTTACGCGGGCTGATATGCTAAGAAACCCAGCACACTAATAATGTTCCTAATAGAGGAGCCTGGGAATGACTTTCCCACCCAGCTTTCAACTCTTGGCATCCTATATCTAGAAATTGAGAACATCTGAGACAAATCCAGGAGGGCTGACAGGTTTAATTGAATCCATATTGCCCACCAATTTTTGTGACCTTGAATAAGTAATCTTTTCCCCCACTTACCCTTTTGTGATACTGATGTAACTTCTTAAAGCATGAGCCTGAAATCAAAGTAGAGTGAATGACATAAGGGCCATATTCTGTTTTCTTTTGATCTAATATTTTCATTGCTTCAGTTGATAAAAATTTGTTAATTTTTTTATCAGATGCTCTTCTTTAACGTTGAGTATTTGAATTTATGTTTAAAATCCTTGCCCTCATTAATCTTATGCTGTAGAATGTATACAAGTAAATAGGTATCATCAGTATAATGAGGGAAACTGTTGGATACTGTGAAATCTCATCCAAGAAGAATCTACCTTGGGAGGAAGGAATGGTTTGGGACTGGAGAAGCAATTAACTTTTAATAAGGGAATTGGGAAAGGGCCTTCCAGGCGGAGGATAACTGCAAAGGTTAAGAGGCAGACTCTGGAGAGATTGTTGGGTGACGAAAATAATGCTTTTTCAGGAGTGCTTGAGATATTCCTTAAGAGGTCTAGAGAAGGCCACAAAAGCCATGTGCAAGAATTAGCTTTGAGAGCTAAGAAGAAGCAGTTGAAAGATTTTAAGTAAAGCATCATAAAATTGGATTTGCATTTTAGACAGATGACTATTGTGCAAAAATCAGAGGCATGGAAAACAGTATGAAGAAAACTAATCAGTGAGAGTAATGACTTACTGAGATAGGGGATAAATAGGCCTGAACAATACAGTCAAAGTGGTTGGAAGCTTGATCATTTGGTCCGCTGGGTAAGGGAATGACTGAGAGGGAGATGTCGAAGATGATTCCCAAGTTTTTTGGGAGAGCAGCTGGGAGGATGGTAATGTATTCATTGAGATTAGAAACAAGGGAAGAGAAGTACATGTTAGGAAAGGAAGTTTTGTTACAACCTTGTAGAAATTGAAGTGATTGTGAACCAACCAAGCAGATATGTCTAGTAGGTAATGACATGTTTATTCATTGAAGTTGTCTCAACAGCATCCATCCGTAACTGGCACTGTTCTACCCACTGGAATAGATTAAACAGCAACAAGACCAATGAAGGTTCCTACTCCTGTTTCTAGTGGAGGCAACAGACTATAAGTTTTACAGAAAAGGAGGAAAGATAATATCCCATAATATTCAATTTTCTTCATTGAAGAAAATTGAAACGCGTATTTGGATAAAGCCTTGCTCTGGTGGAAAAAGCAGGTAAAATTTTGGTTGGTCAGAGATGGCCTCACTGAAAAGGTACTCTCTGATAGGATCTGAAAGGGAGTAAGTTAAGGGCAGTATTCAAGACCAAAGGGAATAGCAGAACAAAATCCTAAAGTGAGAGTTTGTTGTGTTGAGCAAGGAAGCCAATGTGGCTGAAGTCTAGAAAGCAAAGAAAGAAAGAAAGCAAAGAAAGAAATGGTAGAAGGTGAAGCCTGCATCCTTGGTAAGTGCTCTAGAAGTTGTTGAAGGGTTTTAAGGAATAGAGAAGAACATGGAGAGTAGCAGTAAAGATACAGTGGGTGGATTGGAGATACATGTTGTTAATGAATCAAACATGAGTGAGGGAAGGGGAGGAATCAAGAGTGATTCCAAGGTTTGGGGCATGGTTGTCTAGACCAGAGCTGTCCAGAACAAATGTAACACAAGCCACATAAATAATTTTATAGTAGCCACATTAGGAAAGTAACAAGAAGCCGTTGAAATTAGTTCTAATGACTTTTATTTATCCCAGTTTATCTAAAATAGTGTCATTTCATATGTGATAAGTATTAAAAAGTATTAAATATTTTAAAATGTTTTACATTTTATTAGTACTAAGTGTTTGAAATCTTATGTATTTTACCTGATGGCATATCTTGATACATGATTTCCTAAGATTTACAGTTAACAAGTAGATTCACATACACAGATCATTCCAAATGTGCTTAAAAGTTCTGCAGTAATTGAATTATCAGATATTTAATACAATTTAAAAATAATAACAGGATTACCATTTCCTAAATTAGTCCTATTTCAAGTGCTCAATAGCCACATGTGGCTGGTTGCTCCTACATTGGACCGTGGAGTCTAGTGGAATAGAGAGTAGTGGAAAATCAGACTAAAAGAGTTGTGTGGAACCTGCCTGGAAGCCTTGGATGGCATATTAAGGAACAGGGATTTTACCCTAAAGACAAAGGGAACAGTGGATAGTTTTTGAACTAGGGAGTGATGGTGTTGTGCTTGAGGCTAGAAAAAGCCTCTAGATGGCCCACTGGTGACTCAGGACCAAGAGAACCTTTCAGTTGAGTCCCCCACATTTCAGGCTCTGACCTTAGCCCTTTAGATTCAGGAGTCTGATTTTTGTCAGTGCTCTACAACAGTGCCACCAAAAGTGTGGTCAGCAGGTTTATGCCAGTCTGCAAACCCTTTGTTATTTGTCCATGACAAGGCATTTATAGAAGTTGAGAGTAAGAATTTAGAAACTTCTATAGCAATTTCACACATTCTTTTGTCTACGGATCTAATAAAGATTTTGGTCTTGTGTATATCTTCGTTTTCTTTTGTTTTATTTCCCTTTTCTAGCAATTTGTTTTTATATTTTATGATCTTTCACCTCGGGTGGTTTTTCTTATCCTTACCTGAGGACATTTTTTTTTTTTTTCATTGCTTTCAGAGAGGAAGGGAGAAAAAGAAACATCAATTGGTTGCCTCCCGTACATGCCTAGACCAGGAATCTTAGGTACCCTGTGTGGGGACTGAACCCACAACCTAGGTAAAAGCTCTGACCAGGAATCTAACCCGCGACCTTTCAGCTATGAGCCCATGCTCCATCCAAGTGAGCCGCACTCACCAGGGCCACCCCAGATGATTTTTGAAGCACTGCTCTAGAGGCATTCACAATGAAGGGAGTCAGAAGGACCAAGTTCCCAGAGCACTTATCTAAATCCAAATGCCATATTTTACTTTATAATGAGAACTATAATGGCTAGGAGAGGAATGGACATCTGCTTAGTTTCTCCTTCCATATGGAAATGGAAAGCTACATGGAAATAACCAAATTTATAATAGCTACCATTTATTAAAAGCTTCCTATATGCTAGCCACTGTGCAAAGCCTGCCACATATATTGTCTCATTTAAGCCTCACAACTCTGTAAAATAAGTATTATTAGCCCCATTTTTCCAATGAGGAAACTTGAGGCCAAAGTAGATACTTGATTGCCTCAAGTGACCTCGCTGGTAAATGTTGGAAGATTTTTACATATGTCTCATTTTAAAGCTATTGTACCTATTTACTTTTTGGCCATTATATTCCCAATATCTAGGAAATCTCATGGCACAACAATTCTACATTGTTTTAGAGAGAATACATGCAATTAATTATAAGCATCCTTTTATTGCACTTCACGGGCATTGCATGTTTTACAAATTGAAGGCAGGACCCTCTACCAGCAAAAAAATTACAACTAGTTTTATTGCAATGTCTACACCCAAACCCACAGAATCCCCAAGGTATACCTATACATTTCTCCAAGAGGACTCATTGGTGAATTGGGGACCAGAGTAACGGGAGTTAGTGGTATTCTAACAGTATCAGGCAAATATGTTCATTTCTACAATAGAAATTGATTTGATTTGCTCCTGTCTAGAATTTGTAGACCCACAAATCAGTTTTAAAAAATCAATTTAAAATGGGCAAGACTTCACAAAATGATATCTCAGTGGCCAATAAATATGTAAAGGTGTTCAACTATTTTTAATCATTAGGGAAACAGTGAGATACTGCTGCACATTCAAAAATGGCTGAAATGGAAAACAGAAAATGCGAAGTGTTGTCCAAGAATTGGAATAATTGAACTTCATTGCTGGTGGGAATGCATATTGGTGTAGCCACTTCGGAAAATTCAAAGTTCAAGAGACAGGCAAAACCAAACTAGATTTAGGAATATGTAGGTAGTAAAAACTAGAAAGAAAAGAAAGGAAATGGTTAGCTTTGGTGGGGGGGAGTAATGCTTGGGAGGGCCCAGGGGGCATTTGAGGTATGCCAATGTTCTGTTTTACCTGAGTGGGGGGTTACATGAGTGTTAAAGTGACTGATTAAGCTGTAGGTTTTGGGGTGGATGTGCTTTATAGTATGTATATTATGTATATAGTCTATGGTTTTAAAATATTTTTTGAGCCCTGACTGGTGTGGCTCCGTGGGTTGGGCATTGTCCTATAGAACAAAAGACTGCAGTTAGGTTCCAGGTCAGGGCACATGCCTGGGTTGTGGGCTGGGCCCCCAGTTGGGGGCATGCAAGGGGCCACCAGTCAAGGTTTCTCTTGCACATCAGTGTTTCTCTCCCTCTCTCCCTCCCTTCCCTTCTCTTTAAAAATGAAATCTTTAACAAAAAATTTTTCTGGAATTAATAAATTAGAAAAACTTCTCTTGGGCAATGCTGGATACATACTACCAACTGTTACCTTTCTCACTGAACCAGTCTTTCTATATATTTATTACAAATGTGAAAGATAAGAGAGGCCTGAATTCTGTGGTTGGCCATGCAAAAAGTACTGCAGAACTTGAGGCAGTATGGGAAAGTGAGCAAGCGTGGCAGCTGGAGTGAGGAGCCTCAAATTCAAGGCTTAACTGATGGTTTAGTGTAGGTTCTAACCACTCTAGTTATGTGACATGGGCATATCTCTTAACCTGCCTTAATTTCATTTTTCTCACCTGTGACATGGGTATTTAATAAAACTAATTGTTTTTTTTCCACTTATAATCCTTTGTAAGCTATTAAAAGGGCATAAAAAACTTTATTGATGTCTGATGCAATGAGATGGGAAGAGGGGGGGTAAGGAGTTAAAAATAGATGAGATTTGAGTCTGAGCAATGGAGGTAATACTGATAGCCTAAACAAAATGGGAAAAACGAGATGGAGAAGCAGATTCAGAGAAAGAGAACATTCTATTTTATACATGTTGTGTTTAAGATCGTGCCAGAACATCAAGGGGGAATTGTTAAACAGGTACAGAACTTCTAGTTTGGTATTCTGAGAAAAAGTCAGAACTGGTGATATATAATTAGAAGTTATCCACAATAAGGGTGAAAATTTAAGCCATGGAGTAAATAATAAATAATATCATGGGAAGAGAAAATAGAAAAATAGAGTACCGAGGACAGTGGCAGAGAAGTAAAGGAAGGAAGGGAGGAAATCAGCATTAATTGAGCACCTATTAAATTGTGTGCCAGCTGCTTTACATTTGTCGTCTCATTTGTTCCCTTCAAATTCCAAGGTAGCTAATTTAGCCTCATTTGGTTGACTGACTTTGTAGACTCACAGCAAGAAAAAGAGCCAGTATTGAAAATCAGCTTGGCTCCAGTTTGTACAGTACACTACACCATTCCTGGAGAACAGGTGTCTTGCAGAAGCCCATACGGAGAATTTGTTTGAGTCAAGGAAAGATAAGTGCTAAGAAAAAACAACAACATTGGATTCTTTTGATTTGTGGCCAGAGGGTTTCTGGACTATGTGTAGCAGTGCTTCTAGTGAGTGTGGATAATTCAGGCAAACATTTGTGTTACAGACCTCTGACAGTAAGAAGCTGATCAAGAAGGCAACTGTAGAAATTAGTATAATGAAGACAAAGTCCATTGTTAAAGCCTAGCTAGATACTCTTGTCAGCCAAGTGCTTTGAATCTGATGGCTTGAAAAAGAGAAAGAAATAACCCACTATGTGAATTGATGTTTGCTGCTTTGTTCACATACTGCCTAGAACCATCTTGAGTGTCACCAGTGGTATGGGTTCTTTACATTGGGAAACAATGGAATGTTATATATAATAGTGTTCACTATTTACAGTAATGAGGCAGTCTGCCCCCAATGCCCTGCCTTGGTGGGAACTCCCTGTCCAGCCGAGGTTTTAGGATCATGGATGAGAGAGAACAAAATTACCCAGACACTGTTTTGTCTGGGAGGAGGAGAGGTGGCAAATCTCTGTAGTGGAGAAGAGTGTTGAATGTTTTCTCCTAGATCCCTTTATTGAGGAGGGGATTCAGGAGATACAAGATCAAGATTCATAAATCGTCTGTTAGCTTTCAGACACTTGGGTTACAGTTGACAGTTACTGATTACAGATATCAATGCAAAGAACACAGTGACCAGTCTGTGTCAGGGTCTATTAAACATCCTGATGTCATACTGACATCAGGTGCAAGGCTTCATACATTTTTTGCTACACACTGTTTATAGTTAACTAAGAGATAAGAAAAGCAGAGGAAGCTCTAATGCATAATTGCATTCTTTAAATCCAGTTCCCATGGGAACATTCTTTTTTTTTTTTTTTCATGTTGTATTAGCTTTAATTAAGTACAAAGACTTCCAATCGCATCACCTAGAGCTCATTTCATCCACTGCTCTGTTTGGCAGCCAGTCTCTTGTCTCTCTCTTCAGCAATGGTGAGGCGGATACCCTTTCCACGGGGAAGGGAAATCCATGGTTTGTTGCCTTTGCCAATAACAAAAATGTTGGAGAGCCGGGTGGCAAAGCTGTTGCCATTAGCATCTTTCACGTGAACGACGTCAAAGGACCCAGGGTGTCTCTCTCTGTTGGTAATCACACCAATTCTTCCCAGGTTGGCACCTCCAGTCACCATACACAGGTTACCAGTATCAAACTTGATGAAATCAGTAATTTTGCCAGTCTCCAAATCAATCTGAATGGTGTCGTTGACCTTGATGAGGGGATCAGGGTAGCGGATGGTGCGAGCATCATGTGTTACCAGGTGAGGGATTCCTTTTGTGCCCACAAAGATCTTCCTCACTTTGCACAACTTGTACTTGGCCTCCTCAGGTGTAATACGATGAACAGCAAAGCGACCCTTGGTGTCATAGATCAGACGGAAATTCTCTCCGGTCTTGTCAATGCTGATCACATCCATAAAACCAGCAGGGTAGGTTATATCAGTTCGGACCTTGCCATCAATCTTAATGAACTGCTGCATGCAGATCTTCTTTACTTCGTCTCCTGTTAGGGCATATTTAAGTCTGTTCCTTAAGAAAATGATGAGAGGGAGACATTCTCTCAGCTTGTGGGGACCGGTAGATGGCCGAGGAGCAAACACACCAGTCAGTTTATCCAGCATCCAATGCTTTGGAGCTGCTACACGCTTCAGATGCTTCTTGGGACCACGAGCCATGGCTGCGCTAAGCACAGAAAGAGGACCGCCTCTTTCCGGTGCACAAAGAAAAAAGGGTAGGAGGCTGCGCCATGGGAACATTCTGAGTGGCCTTTGAGTCATGCCTGCCTCTGGCCTTCCTGGTGTTCCAGCTGAGTCTTACAAGGCTCTTAGGAGCCTGCCTTGCGGCTTGGGCTACAATTCTCGAAACCACATAGAACAGTCCCCTACACAGTACAGTTTCAGTCAGTTGAAATTCTGAGTGAAAAGATCAGGATGGCTTTGCCAGCCAAGGTCATTAAAACTTGGAATGAAAGATAATTTTTACTGATAATGAACACATAAGCCTTTTAGAAAGCAGCCTCAAAATTTTGAGTAATCCACTGTAATCAATGAGGAAGATTTTTCTCTACTAGTTTTATTAGAACTACTTATTTACAATTACAATAGCATTTTAGCATTAAAGAAAAATAAAATAAAAATGTTCCACCATAAAACAATTACTGGTTTCTTCCTGCATGTTTTTAGATTTACGCATAAATAGTGTGTGCATTTTTTCACAGACATATCACTGAAGAATTTTAAATTGATTGCAGGAGCATGATGTCTTCTATATTTGACTACTTTCTCTTTCTGAATTCTAGAGAAGACCTCCAGTAAGCAATTGAAATTCTTTGGCAAAGTTAATGATTTCAGAATTCCCCAAACACACTGAGAACTTAGATTTCCAGGAATTGGTTACTTTACTCAAGCTTATATTTTACACCCCACAGTTAAGTTTGCACTTGGGCCACCTTATTTTCTTAGTCACTTTTAAGGTAGTGAACATGGCTCCCCGCCAGATTTTTTAAAATTTGAATAGATTACCTACTAGTGCAAAAAACTTTTTTTTTAATTTTTGTTAAAGATTTTATTTACCTTTAGAGGTAAGGGAGGGAGGGAAAGGGGTAGAGAAGCATCAATGTGAGAGAAAAACATTGATCGGTTGTCTCATACACACCCTGACTGGGGACCAAACCCACAACCCAGGCAGGTTCCCTGACTAGGAATCAAATCGGTGGCCTCTCACTTTGCAGAACGATGCCCAACCAGCTGAGCCATACCAGTCATGGCCAAAGAATTTTTAAAAACATCATCAACTGTCTTCCATCCATACAATTTCAATCCCCAACATAACGTCCACTCTTATTTTTTGTATATTCTTTCAGAGGGGTTTTTTTTTTTTTTTTGCCTATACATGTAAAAATAAATACTCTTATTTGGCCCATGTTTATACATAAGGAGGATACCATATACTCTCTTCTGCACTTTGTACTCAAGACATCTTGGGCCTTTCCATATTAAATGCATAAAAGGCATTTTTTTTCTCACTCCTGCATTTGATTTAACGAGTCATTATCCAGTTGAAGAATATTGAGGTTCTAATCTTGTATTCTAATTCGTGCTTAGATGAATATCTTTGTACACACATCTTCTTTTAAGTGTGTCTTATCTCAGTTCCCAAAGTGGATTTGCTCTGCAAAAGCATATATATGTATTTTTAATTTTGATAAGAACTGCCATATTGCCGTCAATGCACCAAATGTTTCTCCATAGCACTGCTGGTAGACTAGAGTGTTACCAAACTTGGATGTTTCCTTGCCAGCTTTTGAAGGGTAGATTATTTTAAGTTCTACCTAATATTTCAGGACCAATAACAAATCATTTGGTTAAGTAGGGAGACATTCTATTTATAGAATGTGTTCAGGATACAGAAATTCTTTGCTGCAGCTCCTGCAGCTATATACCCACAACTAGTAAAGTGTAGCTGCTTATGCAGTAGAAGCAGCTGGCCAACCTGAAAAGGGACCAAGAATGACTACAAACAGCTCCACCTACACTTTTTTATGTAATTTTGCTTCAGTGCTGAGGTAGCACGAGGAAAGAGGAAGTAGGAATATTAGGATATGAGTTCCTCCTGCACTGGGGTTATATGAAGGCATGAAGAAAGATTTCCAGGAATGATGATCTCAGATAGTTGGAGCCAAAGTAACTTAGGGAGAGGTGAAGAATTAGTTGTGGCATGCTAGCTTACTGGCTTTTCAGACTTCGTAATCATTTTATAGATTTGTAGATTTGTTTAGGACTGAATGTTTGTGTCCCCCTAAAGCCCCTAATGGGATGGTATGTGGAGATGGGGCCTTTGGGGGGTAATTAGGGTTAAAGTAGGGGCCTCATGATGGGATTGAAGAGGCCTTCTAAGATGAGAAAAAGAAAGATAGTTGGACCACAGAGGAAAAGCCAGGCAAGGACACAGTGAGGAGGCTGTCTGCAAGCCAGGAAGAAAGCTCTCACCAGGAACCAAAGCCAGCACCTTTATGTTGTACTTCCCAGCTTCTAGAACTCTGAGGAATACATTTCTGTTCTTTGAACCACCCACTCTTTCGTGGTTTGTTATGGCAACCTGAGTGACTAAGACAATATATATCATTTTCCACAGATTCATAAAGTTCTATCAAAAAAACTGTCATAACTCTTAATAATGTCCTGTCTTTCTTCAGATTAACTGTAGCCAACATACTGTCTTTGTAGTTCCTCCACAATTTGGAAACAGTGACCTCTTTAAGCAGAGCAGATAACTATTGGGAAATCCTTAAATTTGTTTAGTATTTTAATTTGCATCTCAGGAGTGGCTTGGAATTCTGTCTCCAGTTAAAATAAGTGGTATATAAATGCAAGTGAAAACTCATTTACTTAATGGGCTGTATGTTAGTGTTACACACTGGCGATTGATTGGAAATTTAATGACACCAAGGAATCTCATTACCTTTGTTGCACTATGATGTTTTGTTATAATAGTGTTGTAACTAATTTTTTAAACAAGAATCTTCTGGAGAGACATTGAAATACTTAAAAAGAAATGATATGATATCTGGGATTCATTTCAAAATAATCTAGAGTTGCGAAGGTGTGAATTGGCAGTATCAAGAAAACAAGAATAGTCAGGAGATGGTGATTGTAGAAGCTGGATGATGGTCTTTATATTCTCTACATCTGTAGATGTGAAATTTTCTATTCTAAAAAGATTGTTTAATTTATGATTGCGTATAACTAATGACTACAATATGCTTTCTTTGTCTTACCTTGCATTATTATGGTACCTGATAAAATTAACATATAAAGATCTTCAACTTAAATGTCTTACCAACCATGAAAATTAAAATGCTGGGCATTAGTGCACATTGGACTTCACTTACCATGCATTTATTTAGCAGCTACTAAATGTTTTCATAAAGATTTTCACACTTAATCTCTGCCAAGATAGGTGTTCTCTCCATTTTACAAATGAGAACATGTAAACTCTAGCTAGGTAATACACAGGTAGAAAATAGCAAAATTAGGATTTGTTTTTCCCTTTGGCCTGCCTCCCAAATTTTATATTTTATTTCTATTATACCATGCTGCTTCTTAGACATGACTTCCTACCTTTCTGTGTGCTTTTCCTTTTAGGAATGAGCCTGGCACAACAGATCGGACAGACTCACACATGAAAATGTGAAAGATTTCTGTGGTCTTTGTCCTCTCCTTTCCTGTTATGACAGCTAGAGTCCCAAGGCAGGAATTAAAGGTACACTGCACCGTAAGGAAACCATGGAACAGTGAACTGAAAATTCTATACCTAACTTGCCAAGCTTATGTTCTCTAAGAATTCATTTGATTGTTATTATATTTATTTGTGTGGGATACTGTTCAAGATACTGAACTGATACTCTCATCTTACTTTCAGAACACAAAAGCTCAATGTTGAAGGCATTATGGTAAATGAAATATATCAGATGAAGAAAGAAAATACTGCATGCTCTCACTTTCCAGTGTATATGAATCTAAAAAACCAAACTTATAGAAACAGAGTAGATTAATTATCAGGGGTGTGGTGGTGATGAGAAGAATGGGTAAAGGTGAGAAAGGCTACAAACTTCCAGTAATAAGATGAGTAAATTCTGGTCATCTAATGTACAGCATGGCGACTAGTAACAATATTGTATTGTATAGTCGAAACTTGCTAAGAGAGTAGATCTTACAAGTTCTCACCACAGAGAAAAGGCGGTGGGTGGGTAACTGTGAGGTAATGGATGTGTTAACCTTATTGTAATTATTTTGCAAAATATATGTATATCAAATCATTATGTTGCACATCTTAAACTTATACAGTATTATATGTCAGTTATATCTCAATAAAGCTACAGGGGAAAATGTTAAGTCCTATCACAAATATCTCTGTCCTTTTCCTCCTGCATCCCCACTGTACACTGTCAGTTTACATCCCTGAATTGAAGCCAAGCCTAAGCAACTCAGGAAATGGAGTATGTGCAAGGCAGAAACATCCCCTAACACTAACCAGCTGTCCCTGCCAGTCATTGCTTTCTCCTTTCTCTTCCCAAGGATATGTCTAGTTTTCACTTTAAGAGAGCTTGGGACAACTCCCTACTCCGTACCAATGGAACTTTAAAAATAATTATGTATGGCGTGGCAGAACTTAACAAAAGTCCTATCCGGAAGTGTGTGAAGGGAAGAAACCAGGTTTTATAAACACTTATGGTTAAAGCAAGACTTGAATCCAGAAAGGGCCCCCATTGAGTCCTTAAGTAGGATCTAGGTATTTGTATTTATAAACCTCTCCCACACATTTTCCTACAAATAAAAAGGACCATACTCAGGCAAATCTAGACTCAGCTATGCTTACAACAATCCCTTGCAGATCACCCCCAGAGTGGGTCATGTGAGATAGACCTGCAGCTCCATGGTACATTTTCTCTGCCCCTGAATTTGTGTATCCAACCCAGAGAAAGTTAACAGGACCAAGTTAATAGAACACAAACTAGTTTTATCCAGAGATGTCCTTTGACCAGACAAAAACACTGAATCATTGGAGAAGCTATGCCATTTTTTTGTATGTTTTATTGATTATGTTGTTACAGCTGTCCCAATTTCTTTGCCCTTTGCTCCCCTCCACCCAGCAACCCCCCCTCCCTCCAACACTCCCCCACCCTTAGTCCATGTCCATGGGTTGTGCATAAAGCTCTTCTCAACATCTCCCTATTCCCCACCCTCCTACCTTGCTTCTTAATTCCTGCACCATTTCCCTCCCTCTCCCCTTTCCCCCTTCTAGCCACCCTCCCCCCACATGCTCCCCATACCTATGATTCTGTTCCCACTCTAGTTGTCTGCTTAGTTTACCTTTGTTTTCCATTCCCTAGCTTCTGTTTTTGATAGGTGTGATACTGTTTCTATTTTAATGTTCATAGTTTTGAGGTCCTTTTTCTTAAGTCCTTTTAACATCTCATATAATAAAGGCTTGGTGATGATGAACTCCTTTAGCTTTACTTTGTCTGGGGAGCACTTTATCTGCCCTTCCATTCTGAATTATATCTTTGCTGGATAGAGTAATCTTGGTTGTAGGGCCTTGCTTTTCATCACTTTGAATACTTCCTGCCAGTCCCTTCTTGCCTGCAAAGTTTCTTTTGAGAAATCAGCTGTAAGTAGTTCTCCTCTCTTGCTGCTTTTAAGATTCTCTCTTTATCCTTAACCTTTGGCATTTTGATTATGATGTGTCTTGATGTGGTCCTCCCTGGGTCTAGTTAGTTTGGGACTCTGTGCTTCCTGGACCTGTATGTCCATTTCCTTCCCCAAATTAGGGAAGTTTTCCTTCATTATTTTTTCACAGAATTTTTCAATTTCTTGCTCTCCCTCTTCACTTTCTGGCAACCGTATGATACGGATGTTGGCACGTTTATAGCTGCTGTCCCAGAGGTTTCTAAGCCTCTTCTCATTTTTAAAAATTCTCATTTCCTCCTTCTGCACTGGTTGACTGTTTCTTCCTTATGTTCCAATTTGTTGATTTGAACCCTGGTTTCCTTTCCTTCACCACTTATTTCATATGGATTTTCCTTCATTTCAGCCAGGATAGCCTTCATTCTTCCCCCGTCCTGTTTAATCTTTTTTGTCAAGAGTTGTGAACATCCTAATCACCAATGCCTTAAACTGTGCATCTGTTAAATTATCTATCTCCTCATCCATTAGGCGTGCTATCTGCTCATTGCTTAGTTGTACCACTGGGACCTTGATCTGCCCCTGCTTCTGGGTTGTACTTCTTTGTCTCCTCATCTTTCCTTGTTTGCCCCTGTGATTTGGACAAGGGCTGTTGCACCTCTTATAGGGGGCGGAGCCTTAGGGATTCGTCAGTACAGGGCAACCTATTTCACTACGTTGTGGTGCTGTATGTGGGGGAGGGGTCAGAGAGGGAACAATGTCACTTGCTCAGCACTTGCCCGTTTTCCAGGCACTTCTCCCACTTTTGTATGATATTGGCACCTCTCTAGCTATTGCCCTGCCTGTCGTTCTCAGAGTGAGTGGATCTGCGGGCGTTCTAGGACCGTGGGGGCCCTTTAAACAAGTGGACTCTGCTGAGAGACTGGCAGTTTCTTCCTCTTCCCCAACCCCCTCTGGTCTGCACAGTCAAAAGCAATGAGGCTTTATTTTCCCTGGTGCTGGGACCATGATCTACGGGGTCTGGGTAGGATCTGGGAACACCCCCCAGGCATCCCTCTCGACTTTTTAAAACGTGTAAGTGCTCTTACCACTGGCCTGCCTCTGCTGCCGCTGCTGCCACCACCGCACCGTGTCCTCTCTGCCCTGGCTCCACCCCTCCTACCTGTCTGGATGAGTATTTCTTCTTTATATTTTTGTTTGTTGGACTACCATGCAGCTTGATTTTCTGGAACTTCTGGTTGTCTCCAGTTTTGAGGTAGTTGTATTCCTTCTTTGTTGTGGAGGGAGATGCAGCATGTCTGTCTAGGCCTCCATCTTGGCCGAAAGTCTGCCATTTTTGATTCTAAAAAAATTGACATGCGGCCGAAGAGACTGGAAAACTGGGAAATGAGAAATTGAGAGTTTCAAGATACAATAAGAGAACACCTGCAGATTATTTAAGAGCATAAACTTGAAAATGCCCCTGACCAACCTCTGGAGAAGACTTTCAGTAGGATGGAAAGCTGAAAGCTGAGATTTCCCCCTGGCGAACCCACCTGTCCCTGGCAGCAGGCAAACAATGGGGGGGGGGGGGGTACCGTATTATTTAGTAAAACATTAAGCCCAAAGTCTTGGTTTAAATTTAGATTTTTAGTTTTTCACATGTAATAAAAACTGATTTTTCTGCCATGTGCATTTATCCCTATCCCCCCTTAAATTCTTCAAGTGAAACTAGTTTTGGTTTTCCTCTAAAAGATACCACCCTTCTCCAGTAGTCGAGGTTCAAAACTTTCTTCATTTTATTTGTTTGGTTTTTGTTTAATAATCATAAACTACAATCCAGCTAGACTTGGAGGACTGAAATGAGAGCACAAAGATCATAGAGTATAGTGAGCAAATGAGGGAGGTGTGCTCCTGAGCAGCAGAAGGAATGGTCTGGAGGTTAAGATAAAACACAAGTCAAATTTACAGGCATTGTCCATACTCAGCAATAGTGAGCTTGGTGGTCCTGTCATACCTGGACCCACGTGCTCAATGGCTTCCACAATACTCTTTATGTACTCTTCCACCGTGCCGAAGACCACATCTTTGCCATCCAACCACTCGGTCTTTGCAGTGCCCTCTGTGCAGTATGTGAGGTGATGGCACCATTTGTGTTGGACACAACATTTGCCATCAACAAGATGCCTGGACCCACCAGGATGCATCAAGATAAAGCATCATCAGATTTCTCCCCACAGATGGACTTGCTGCCAGTGAAGTCACCACCCTGGCACATAAACCCCAGAAAAATTGAAAGTAGGAACATTTATAGCCAAGTCCTTTTTTCCTGTGTTCAGAGCATGAAAGTTTTCTGTCTATCTTTGGAACTTTGTCTGCTAACAGCTAGAATCAGACATGACCCAAGGCTTGCTATAGAGGACAATGTGTCCAAGAACAGGGTGGGGTTGACCTTAGCTGGGTAGTGTCAGCGCAGATTTTGCAAAACCAAATTTTCTTCATTCTTTAGTCCAAATTGCTTGTCCTCCCTGGAAAGAAATTGAGTTTATACCTTTATCTCCACAAACAAGGACTCCACCCTAAATAAGCCTTTATCACTTTCAGATTACTGAGGCTTGGTTCCTCTTTGAATTTTACCTTTACTTCCTGCTCCCCAGACTATCCTGTCTGATTTTCACTGTGATCTTCCTCAAGAATTGCTTTCACCTTTTTTTTTAAGATATTTTTTCTCTTTCAGAGATACCTGTTTTTTCTCTTTATTTTTGTTTATTTATATTTAGAGAGAGGGAAAGGGAGGGAGAAAGGGAGAGAATCAGCTGCCTTTTGCATGCCCCCAGCTGGGGACCTGGCCCACAACCCAGGCATGTGCCCTGAACTGGGAATTGAACTGGTGACCTTCCAGTTTGCAGGCCAGCACTCAATCTACTGAACCACACCAGCCAGGGCTGCTTCCATCATGAGACACTTCTGAGCACTCTCTACAGGTTATGTAGGTAGACATCTAGGCTCATCCTTTTTTTATTTTTTAAATGAGTTATCATTTTTTACTTCTTAATTTTTATTGACACTATTACAGATGTCCCCATTTCCCCTCTTCTGACTGTCTCCACCTAGCCCCCACCTCCCTTTCCTTCTGGCCATAACCAACCTGTTTTCTGTGTCTGTGGATCATTCATATATGTTCTTCGGCTAATCCCTTCACCTTTGATCCAGTTCCCTGCCTCCCTTGAGACAACTGTCAGTCTGTTCCATGTCTCCATGCCTCTGTTTCTATTTTGTTCATCAGTTTATTTTGTTCATTGATTCCACAAATAAGTGAGATCATATGGTATTTGTCTTTCTAAGACTGGCTTTTTCCACTTACCATAATTATCTCTAGGTCCATCCATGCTGCCACAAAAGATAAGATTTCCTTCTTTTTTATGGTCTAGGCTCATTCTTGATCTGACCCCATCAAGCCCTGGATTTGTGCATACCTGCACTCAAGGATAATAGTACAATATTTGAAATCAACTAACATAGTTCCTGACATAAAAAGTACTGTAGCTTCTTTTTTCTTCTTTTTTTTTTTATGAGTTCTTTTTTTTAGTACATTTTATTCA
The DNA here is from genome assembly GCF_987537825.1 of Furipterus horrens. Classification (NCBI taxonomy): domain Eukaryota; kingdom Metazoa; phylum Chordata; class Mammalia; order Chiroptera; family Furipteridae; genus Furipterus; species Furipterus horrens. Next base: position 155,470,114 of record NW_028327173.1, read on the forward strand.
TTATGTTGTTACAGTAGTCCCAATTTTTTTCCACTTTGTTCCCCTCTGCCCAGTACCCCCCTTCCCTCCAGCAATCCCAACCCCCTTAGTTCATGTCCATGGGTTGTGCATAGAAGTTCTTTGGATTCACCCTTTCCTATAATATTATTAACTTCCCCCTGTCTATTTTGTACTAACCGATTATGCTTCTTAGTCCCTGCACCATTTCCCCATTTCTCCCCCTCCCCCCTCCCAGCTGATAACCCTCCAAATGATATCCATACCTATAATTCTGCTCCTATTCTGGTTTGCTTAGTTGCATTTTGTTTTCATTTTTAGTTTCAGTTGTTGATAGTTGTGAATCTGTTGTCATTTTAATGTTCATAATTTTGATCTTCTTTTTCTTAAGTCCCTTTGACATTTCATATAATAATGGCTTGGTGATGATGAACTCCTTTATCTTTACCTTGTCTGGGAAGCACTTCATCTGCCCTTCCATTCTAAATGATAGTTTTGCTGGAAAGAGTAATCTTGGTTGTAGGTCCTTGCTTTTCATCACTTTGAATACTTTTTGCCAGTCCCTTCTTGCCTGCAAAGTTTCTTTTGAGAAATCAGTTGATAGTCTTATAGGCACCCCTTTGTAGGTTACTCTCTGCTTTTCTCTTGCTGCTTTTAAGATTCTCTCTTTACCTTTCACCTTTGGCATTTTAATTATGATGTGTCTTGGTGTGGTCCTCTTTGGGTCTAGCTTCTTTGGGACTCTCTGTGCTTCCTGGACTTGTATGCCTATTTCCTTCAAATTTGGGAAGTTTTTCTTCATTATTTTTTCACATAAGACTTCAATTTCTTGCTCTTTTTTTTCTCTTTCTGACACCCCTATGATTTGAATGTTGGCACGTTTAAAGTTGTCCCAGAGGTTCCTAAGCCTCTCCTCATTTTTTTCAATTCTTGTTTCCTCATTCTGTACTGGTTGGCTGTTTTTTTCTTCCTTATGTTCCAAATCATTGATTTGAACCCCAGGTTCCTTTACTTTACCATTGGTTTTATGTGGATTTTCCTTTGTTTCATTTAGCATAGCCTTCACTTCTTCCCTTATGCAATTGCTGTACTCAAGCATATCTGTCAAGCCTGTGAGCATCTTTATCACCAGTGTTTTGAACTCTGTGTCTGTTAGGTTGACTATCTCCTCATTGCTTAGTTCTCCCACTGGAACCTTGATCCATTCCCTCTTTTGGGCCATACTTCTCTGTCTCCTCATCTTGACAGGCTCCTGTGTTTGTTTGCCTCTCTGTCTTAGGTAGAGCTGTTACTGGTTTGCACAGTCAGAAGCAATGAGGCTTTATTTTCCCTAGCGCTGGGACCGTGAGCTGTGTGGTCTGGTCTGGTGCTGGGAGCACACCCCAGGTTTCCCTCCCTACTTTTTAAAACATATGACTATGCTTTCCACTGGCCTGCCACCACCACATCGCGTCTTCTCCACCCTGACTCTGCTCCTCCTACCTGCCTGGGTGAGTATTTCTTCTTTATATCTTTCTTTGTTGGACTTCCATGCAGCTTGAATTTCTGGAACTTCTGATTGTGTTTAGTTTTGAGGTAGTTGTATTCCTTCTTAGTTATGGAGGGAGACGCAGTGTGTCTGTCTAGACCTCCATCTTGGCTGGAAGTTCTTTTTTCACTTCTTATAAAGTTAGTTTCTTTCCTGCCAAAGAGTATCAATGTTTATATCTGCATCAGAGATTACTCTCCCTTCAAAAAAATTATTCCAATATTGTTTCTCCAAATCTATCAAATGTGAACAAATTCAAATTCTACCTTCAATTTTTTTTTTAACTTTTGACAATGTTTTTATTGTTTTTTTTTTTTTTTTTTTATTACCATTTAGTCCACTTATACCCCCTTCCCCTACATCTTCAAATTTTAAAACAATCATGCTCTGGGTCGGTGGCTCAATTGGATGGAGCATCATCCTGTACACCAAAAGCCTGCAGTTTTAATTCCTGGTCAGGGCACATACATAGGTTAAGGGTTCGATCTTCGATTGTGGCATGTAAGCGAGGCAACTGATCAAAGTTTTCTCTCCCTCACTGCTCCCCCTTCCCCTCCCCTCCTCTTTTTCTAAAAAGCAATAAACATATCCTCAGGTGAGGATTAAAAATTTTTTTAGAAACAATTTTTAAAGTCACAGAATTAGAAACAAATGAAAAAACATACCTTGTTCTTGGCTAAGAAATTAAACATAAAAGCATTGTTTACTTAAGATATGTCACAAATACTAACAAGGCTTTTTTGGAGAGCAAAGAAAATGAGGGAAGGGAACTAGCCAAACTGATTCTAATACTCACATGGAAAAAAATAAGCAAAGATGGCCTGAAAACCCTGAAAAGAAGAGCAATAAGGGTAGACAAGCATCTGCTAGATATTAGTCAAATTGTAAAGCCTCAAAAAGGGCGCTAATCTACCTTCATGACCTAAACACCTCCAAATACCAGCACATTAGGGATTAAGTTTCAAACATGTGAATTTTGGGAGGACACAAACATTGTCTATTGCACCAAATACCCACCTTTGTAGCACAACAAAGGGGATAAAAGGGATCTCTAATTACTGAGAGGGAGATATTTCCTAAATGTAAACATATCGTTTTTAGAAAGGTGAAGGAAGTGTATATAGTGTGCTATGTTTTAACAAGGGGAGAAGATATGTGTGCATGTGCTTATATTTGTATAAAGAAACCCTTGAAAGATCCTAATAAAAGTGGTTACCCTTGGGGATAATGACAGGAGCAGGACTTTTGAGTGTATACCTTTTGATATTGCTCTGTTAAACAATATTAATTAAATATATTTCATATATACTGTATTGTATAAGTAAAATACAAAAATCTGTACTATATATTTTAATATATATATATAAAGGCTTTCCCCATCTATAAGCAGAAATATAAAAGTTGAGAGTTAGGAGGGCCTTCAGAGATCACCTGAAACAATTTCCTCATTTTAAAAGTGAGAAAATGAAGGAATATGAGGGAGAAAAATGTCTGCATGGGCTTGTTTGTTAAAGAACTAGAATACAGGTCTCTTCATAGGTTCTGTCTCCTCTAGTCCATGCTGACCTCACTTTTGACTAACCAATGTCTCACTTTGTTTGCTGATTAGTTTATGTGTCTTAATTTCTCCTCATAAGTGTTTACCTCTTTAAAGGTATTCCTCTGTATATTCTATAACACTTCACACAGTATTTGGCCCATCACTGCTTTGTTCATTTATCCAACAATTTATTGAGTGTTCATTAAATGCTAAGCACAGTGCTAGGTCTCCGAGCTGTCAATTAGAGTACTGGAAGTGAAGGTAGAAGTTTTAATCCTTGTTCTAAGCATTGAAATAAAGGCAGCAAAGCCTCTAATGCATTCACCTATGTATGTGAAGTCATATTTAAATTTACTTTCTTTTTTATCCTTGGTAGGGCCTCAGCAACGGGTGACATGCATCCTGCGGCTCATACATAGGTTGTAGGTGGACAGGACTACTGATTATTAAGCCCAGTGTTAGGTAGACAACCTTTGGTCTGTCTGCTCTTGATAACCCACAGATTCCCTTCTATCATACTTCTGGGAAGAGGTTCACTCTTGGTTTTTGGTAACCTTCTAGAAAAGACTTTGCCCTGGCACCCTTTCTCCTAGCTCTGTCAACACTGCCCCATGCCAAACTGTCGGTGTCTCAAAGGCAGGAACCATTTGTTTCTTTGTTATCAGTACCTGTTGGAGTGCCCAGCATGCTTAAATGTTGAACTAAACCAAACATGTCTAGGGCCATGCACACACTCTACTTAAGATCCCAATTTGTCTCCTCCAATGTGTTTCCCGCTAGAGTGAGTTTCACTTGATTTCCAATCTGTGTTAATGTTTCTGATTCCCAGCTATAAATCTGGTAGCCTCCATTCCGTTTTCCCACAGCCGTAACTACCATCTGTCTTCTATCCTTTCTTGAAACATTCTCTAACCCCTAAGCCTACTAGGAAGCAAGAGTTTCCCTGGTACTCAAGATAAAAATTGGCAAATTTATTTGTATTCCTCAAGGACTTTCTCCATACAAATTTGATACAAGCCTGACTCGATCCTGGCAGATTATGCCTCCCCTGGGTTCAAGGGTTTCTCCAGTCATTTCTCAAGAAACCTGAGTATACTTATATTGCCTGATGAGGTAGAAAAGAACTTGGAGTCTTGCATGCCTGCTCTCAAATCCTGGTCTGTCACTCACCAGCTCCATGAGGTTGAATAAGTCACTAAAACATTCTGAGCCTTGTTTTCCTTATTTGTAAATTTAGAATAATAATGCTCATCTCACAATGGTATAGTGATTTAGAAATAAAGCATGTGAAAAATCCCTGGCATGTAGTAACTGCTCTAAACATAGCCCCCTTATTTTCCACAAAGTGGTCTACAAATTATTGAGTAAACAAATAAGTAGCTTTCCCAAGCAGCAGTACATATTTATGGAAACCTGAACTGCCACTTTCTGAAGACAGAAACAAACCAGGTCTCTTGGTGGCTTGCCTTGGCCTGTCTAGCATTTTAGCTTTGGAACATGTGCTCTTGAGGTGTGTCAATGTCCTGATCAAGGGCCAAGTCAAGGTTTGCCAATGTTGCTGGTATGTAAAAGTTCCCTCTTACTAGGCTACATGAGGTCCTCGGATATAACAAGGCAGAGGCTCTGGTCTTCAGGTAATAACCATCTATCAGAGAATATAAGATATTTACATAAGTAACAATTACACGGGGGTAGAAAGTGATGTGACATGAGATATATAGAGAAAATGCTATAGCAATTTAATAAGGAAACACTACTTCCAGTTGGAGGAGATAAAAAATGGGTTTACTCATTCAGTCGATAGAAATTTATCATAGATGTGCCTGTATGGGGTATTAGGCCAGACACTGGGATGCAAAGGTTAAAATTATGTTATACTTGCTCTTGAAGAGCTTAGTAACTAAGAAGTAGGTCACAGAAAAAATAATTGCAGTACTATGTGGTAAGGACTGATTCATAGTGGTTATTTTCTATGTTCTTTGGAAGCAGAAATCAAGACAGTGTGAAGAAGAAATGACGTTTGAGCTGGTTCTTGAAGGATTAAGAGGAGTTTACCAGATAGAAAAGAGGGGAAAAGGCATTCATTAAGGAGTTGACCTTTTATTATGAAAATGGGAAGAATTAGACATTCAGAAGTCAGGGGAATACAGAATTACACAACAAAGGTAGAGAAACCAGAAGAAGGCATGGAGTGAAATAGTTCTTACTGTAGTATGGGTGAGTAAAAATAATAAATGAATTTGATCCAGTTTGTGGTGGGATTAAAGGCAATGGGAAAAATTATTAAAGGACATGATAAGGTTAGAACTTTGAATTAAGAGGATCAATCTAGTTTTGTACTGGATAGGCTGGGCAAGGGCACACTAGGACGAGGAGGGCAATTAAGAGACCATTAAAATAGCTAAGTAAGAGGTAATGAGATCAGGTAGAAAATGGCAGAAGGAATGAAAGGGAGAGGCCAAGTGGAAGAAGTTTTATTGACATGGGTTTATAGTGATTGGCTACCAGAGTCTCTGAGAGAATGGTATACTCTTTATAGAAATAAACATAAAGAATAAGGCTTGAGGGAAAGTGAAAAAATTCAGTTTGGGTACACTCAGTTGGAGAGCCTTCAAGAGAGTAATTTCTATAAACTAGTGGAAACAATAGATAAGATGGGACAAATAGTTAAGGAGAAATGAGAAGTGTGAAAGTAGATGCAGTAAATGTGACTTTTTTTAGTGAACTTCAGCAATGAAGGAAAAGAGTATTATGAGGGAAGAGGTTGAGGGCTTTTATTGTATGATGAACGAGGGACACTGAGCTTTTTTGTGAGTTGAAAGGGAAAATGAAGAGCAGACCAAAAATTGAAGGTGAAAGAAGAGGGGATAAATGATAGAGCAATGTCATGGTATCAGAGTATCGGTGAAGGGAAAGATATAAAATACTCCCAGATACCGTGCAAAACTTCCAGGCATAAGAGAGAATGAATCTCAGATGCTACTTCAGATTGTCTCTCTTTTTTTTTTTTTTTTCCAGTCCCTTTGCAATTACATAAACCATATTCTGACTGGCTTGCCACATGGCCTACTTAGTAAAAGAAACACTTTGCTGAAGTAAAGTGGGAGTTGTGTAAATGCTTTCCCTACCTAGTGTTCTGCAGAGAGCTGCTTGTTTAAGTACTTCTTCAGATTTGATATCACAGTACTCTGTGACTGACTCTTTAAAATAGTTTTTCAATTTGGATAGATGTTGACTTTCAAAACTTTCCCAACTCAGACATTTTAAAAGTCAGGAGTAAAACAATAAAGCCTCTAGAAGAAAAGCCAGGTCTTTGAGCACAGCCACACCTGTGACATTGTGTTTGATTGGGCTTTCAGGTGTGCAGGCAACAAACCCCTTTAGTTCAGTAACATAAGCAGATGGGGGGAAAAATTTTTGTTATATAAATAAAACCTCTAGAAAAAAACAGAGGATACCTTTATGACCTTAAAATAGGCAAAAATTTCTTAAACTGGACACACACACACACAAAAATAAACACTAACCATGAATGGGGGGAAATGTGATATATTGGGGTTATTAAACAATTACAAATTTTTGTTCAGCAAAAGACATCAGTAACAATAAAAAGATGAGACACAGAGTGAAAGAAGATATTCTCATTATGTCAATAAGAAAAGATGCATACCCAGAATATATAAAAAATTTCTATACATCGGTTTATTAAAAAAAACCCAGTCATAACATGGCAAATAATTTCACCAGGCATTTCATGAGAGTATCCAAAGGACATTATCCAATAAACATTTTAAAGGGTATTCATTTTCTTTAGTCATCAAAGAAATATACACTAAAACCACAAATGGCTAAAATGAACAGAAAATGTGTTGGCAAGGATTTGGAGCAACTAAACTCTCAGCTGGTGGGAGTATAAGCTAGTTCAACCTCATTAAAAGGCAGTTCAGTAACAGGTATAAAAAAGCTTTCAATGCACCATGCCATTTGTTCTAGAAATATCACTTCTGAAAATTTATTCTAAGGTGTTTATCATGGATGTGCAGTAATATTTATTTACAAACCTCTATATGTAACATATAAAACACTTTTTTAATAGTTTCTAATTTATATTAAAGATTTTATTTTTAGAGAGAGGGGAAAGGTGAGAGAGAAAGAGGGAGAGAAACATCAGTGTGCAAGAGATACATCACTTGGTTGTCTCTCACACGCCCCCAACCGGGGACCTGGCCTGCAACCCAGGCATGTGCCCTGACTGGGATTAGAACCGGCGACCTTTCAGTTTGCAAGCCAGCACTCAATCTTCTGAGCCACACCAACCAGGGCAATAATATTGCTTTTTATAATATTGTTAAACCAGAAATCTAATGTTGAATGCACAGTTAAATAAATTAGGGGATTGAAAAAGAATATTGTACACCAAAAGAAAAAAACAATTATTTTAAAAATGTATATTTTTTCAAGCAGACGATAGCAGTTGAAGTTCGGAGATGAGTGCACAGGTCTTCATTATACTAGTCTCTCAACTTTTTTGGGTGTCTGAGAAAGTCTCTTTTGTGACACCCTTATGGACACAACATTTTATATAGCCTGTTCTTTGTTAAAACGTGCATCTATATCTTTCATCATAACTGGAGCTTCAGTCTCAAAATCTATAAAAGACTTAATTCAGTGCTTAAAGAGACTAAAAGATTGACTTTAAAGCTGTGTAGCAAACACAAGCCTCTGCTGATTTAATGTGGAATGTTTAAGCAAGATTAATAGAGGCCTATCTGACTCCAGAAATCACTCTGTTTACCCCAAGTACCCACTTAAAATATAAGCCTGTCGGAGTTTTTAATTTTTAAAGATTAGGAGTTCTTGGTTGATAGTTCTGAGCTGCAGCAGAAAAGTGTTTCAAAAGTAGACACATGCCCTGGCTGGTGTGGCTCAGTGGATTGAGCACCAGCCTGTGAACCAAAAGGTTGCCAGTTTGATTCCCAGGCAGGGCACATGCCCGGGTTGCACCGGTTCCCTGGTTGGAGGCGTGTGAGAGGTAACCAACTGATGTTTCTCTCTCACATTGATGTTTCTCTCCCTCTCTTTCTCCCTCCCTTTCCCTCTCTCTGAAAATAAATAAAATCTTAAAATAAATAAAGAAACTAGACAGAGAAACTCTTCATTTGCCCCTTTTCCTTCTTCAGGTAAATAAAAATATTCCTTAAATTGATGAGCTACTTGTTTGACAATTATCAAAGATTAAATTGTCATTTTCTGAAACACTTGATTGGAAAACAGTCTTTCTAAGCCATCTAACCATCCCCTGTGTTTCCATCCATAGCCATAGGAAAGTTCTTCCCTCTCTTACTCAGTGTACTTATTTGCTGATGACTGTTCTGTTACTAACTAACTGAATTTGTCTACTTTAACTTGAAGAAGATGTTCCTTTTTCACCTTTACTCTTTAAATTAAGGAGAGACCAAGTCTCAGTTCATTTCTAAGCCCTGGACTCATATATCTAATTTCTTTAAATATCTAACTCCATTTGGAGGTCTCCTAGCCACTTTACAGCTACATGTTCAATACTGTCTTCTCCTCTCCTCTTCATCCCCAACCTGATTCTCTTCTAGTGTCCCCATCTTAGCGAACGACTCCATCATCCGCACACCATCCACACAGTGGCTCAAGTTAGCGTCTTCAGCATCATCATTCTTTCCCTCACCCTTTATCTGTCCACATTTTCTCTTACCTGCCTTTAAATTATTCTCTCCAACAGCAGGAGGATTTATCTTTATAAAACCAAATCAAATCCTGTCATCCCTTAAAATCATGAGGAGGCTTTTCATGGCTTTTAGAATTAAAACAAAATCCTAAATCCTATATGCGGTCTACAAGATCCCAAATGATCTGGCTCCCACCCTCCTCTAGCCACTCCAGTTCCTGTCAATTCCCTCCAAACATCCTACACCTCCTTCCTACCTCAGGGACTTCAAACATGATGTTTCCCCGGCCTTGAAAGTCCTTTCTCTCCACACTGCACTGTACTCCTAATTAATTCCCATTAGTCATCTAGAATTAAGCAGTGGTGAACAATAGCTGTGGCGGGGGGTGCGTATTAGGGATGAGGTGGGTGAAGAAAGTGATGTCTTTGGTAGGAGACTGAGCAGGAGCTGTCCATGAGGCAGGAGAGGTACCAAGAGAGTGTGAACTCACAGAAAGCAAAAGGGAGTCACTGCCGATGCTAGAGAAAGGCTAAAATGTCTTCACTGGATTTGCATTTAGAAGGCCTCTGGTGACCTCAGCAACAAGAGTTACTCCTGAAAGGAATGAGGAAAGACCCTACCTTTTTTTTTCTTTCAAATTTAGCATATTTTCTTAAAATCTATTGATTTTTAGAAAGAGAGAGAGAGAAACATTGATTTGTTTTCTGACTTGGGTCTCAATAAATAACCATAACATTTTCGTATGTGCCCTGACTGCAGATCAAACCTGCAACCTTGGCTTATTGGGACGATGCTCTTAACCAACCGAGGAGAGACCCTAAATTTAGACATTCTTTTAAGAAACTTGGTTGTGAATGGAAGGAAGGTGAGAGGATGGTAAATGGGGATATGGGATGGAAAAAATGTGTGAGTTTATGTGTGTGGATTTTAAGATAAAAAAAGCATATCCTTGTTTAGAGAGAAAAGGGCAGAGAGAGAGAGAAGGGAAAGAGAAAGTTACACCAAAAAAGGGGGCTAACTGACAAAGCAGGGTCCCCAAGGAGGCCTGAGGGGTTGAATCTAAAACACAAGTTGCCTAGGACTAGAAGAGAGAAGTGATAGGACTAGTGATAGATAACAATTCTCAGAGGAAGATAGAGTCCTATGAGTATAGTAGAATCATAAATCCTAGAGTTGGAATGGACTTCAAAATATCTTTACAGTTTACCTATTCATGTGACCTCTTCAGAACCACATTTGTAACCTTTGGGTGAATAAGATTTCCAGCTCTGCCTTCCAGAAAGAACACTACTGCCTAACAGAAATATGTGGTAATAACAGGTTATGCCTTATTTTACTATTTTCCTGATTCCTTATAAGAGAACCTGCTGCTGTATGTAAGTACTCGTCGTCGGCAGCCATCCGTCTCGAGAGACGATGGTGTAGCTTCTTAAGAGTCTATCTGCACCGCCGAGAATGGCTGTGCAGTCCGACTCGGGAGTGACACGGTATCTGTCTCCTCCCGTGTTGAATCGACATCTTGCGATGACGCTGGAGTGTCCTCTCCAGTGAAGCTGAAGCTACAGAGCCTGGGCAGGGTGATATGGAGGGTCTGCTGTTGCCCATGCAGCAGACCCCCCCTCTCTTCGCAGCTGAAGGGTCCAAGGGAAAGACGGAGTCAATACAGCTTGGCTTCAAGTGCGCCGCAGGAGTTGCCGGTGTTGACTACAACGTCAAACCGCCTTAGGGACTCCGGCTCCGGATTTTCTGTCGGGGTTTACTCCCTTAGCCTTTCCCCTGAAGAGGTATGCCGCAAGGCAGCGGAGGTTTTTTGGAGTCAGAGTTGTCCTTCTCTGATGTGCCCTGACTGGAAGATCGAACCAGCGACACTTAGCTCGCAGGCCGACGCTCAATCCACTGAACCAAACCAGCCAGGGCTAATGTAAGTACTACTGTCACTGTATTTAAAATAAGATGGTAGTGAAGAGAGATTTTGTTCTTACAATAGACATGAACATGCTTGCTTTCTTATTGTATTATTTGATTAAAATATTTTTATCAGAAACAATAACCCCTTTAAAACACTGTTATAGAACAATGGCTATGACCAAAGTTTCTATTTTCCCAAAAAGTTAAATCCTAGTAAAATGTCCTGAAGTTTGTTCCTGACAGATAAATTTGTAAAAGTGACAAATGGAACTCAAGAATTCTCTCAAAATAAAAATTATAATGTTGTGTGAGTATCTTTTACAACCTGACGGGGCTTTCTTGCTGTAGGTGGTACAACTCCCCTTCCAATTTAGCATTTTTGTGGGGGTTAGGAGAAACCAGGGTTGATAAGGAAAACGTCCTAGGTAACTGGTGTCAAAAAGCCTGTCTTTAAATCAATAAGATTGTAACCCCAATAGAAAAGTTCAAAGATTTTCAAATCTGCGGGGTGATCCTTTCCTGGAACATTTCCTGAGGTGCATCAAGGCCCAGGAACAAGGCTCCATGGGTGGGCAAACAGCACAGGGACCCCATGCATTTGGCTAGCCCTCAGTCTGTAGAGTTTTGCTTTGAGTCTGCACTGTGTGTTGCTGTGTTTATTCAAGCCACATGTTGCTTGATAATATCTAAATCTGAAAACATTTGGCATGTATTACTTAATACATTTATCTATGATTTGGAAGAATAAACACCCCATCAAAAATTACACTCCTATTCCCATAGAAAACATTATGTTACTTTAGATAGTTAGGAGTCATATAAATGGGAATAAATTGCAGAAAGATATCTTGGAATTTTGACTTAAAGTATCTTTTTGCAATTAGATTCTTCCTTAAAATGTCATTATAGTTAAAATTTAATAGTTTCTTTTGTGTATGTAAATGTGTAAAAACAGCTTAAACATATATGTTGATTCCATTATCTCAATTTAATATACTCTCATAGCTCATTAGTTCTTAGGGCTAACGAGTGGTATTCCTTTTTTTGCCAGTTAATGTTAGTATGACAAAATTGCAGAGACAATATTTTTAAAAGATTTTATTTGTAGAGAAAGGGGAAGGGAGGGAGAAAGAGACGAAGAGAAACATTAATGTGTGGTTGCCTTTCGCGTTCCCCCAGCTGGGGACCTGGCTACAACCCAGGCCTGTGCCCTGACTGGGAATCAAACTGCTACCGTTTGAGGATAATCTTAATAGAAACAGGGAAAAACCAAAACACAAAGTAACAACTAGAATGAGGAACCACCAAAGAACATAATAACCAGATTTAAACTCTTAATTTAGATAGAAAAAGGCAGAAAGAAGAGAAAATCTAAGTCTGTAAAACCATAAAGCTGTGAAAAAGATGAACATAGTTGTTCACTAAATTTTGAAATAGAATGAGGGTGCATTTCTAAAACTTTATTGAGGTGAGTTTAGGCCAATTATGCAGAAGTATAAGTTTCTGTAAAAAAAAAAAAAAAAAAAATAGAACTTGAATCAACCTAAGTGGTGATATAGTGGACTTTTTCGACTTAAGATAAACCAATGGCTATCAGAATTTCAGAGAAATGCAAAGAGTGGTGAATGTCTAACCTTTGCAGTTGATATCCAGGAGAAGAGCCAAGACTTGCCATCCCTTGTCTGGTGATGTATCCCCTAGAGAGAAAATGTTTGTTTTGTTTTGTTTTTTATTGTTTTTCAATTACAGTTGTCCCATTTTTCCCCCATTGCTTCCCCCCGCCCAGCCCATCCCTTCTCCCACAGTCATTCCCCACCCCGTTGTCCATGTCCATGTGTCATTTATACATGTTCTTTGACTAGACCCTTCCCCTACTTGTCCCCCTTCTCTCCCTCCCTCCTCCCCCCTGATAACTGTTATTCTGTTCCTTGTCCAGTTTTGTTCATTTGTTTGGGTTGTTCATTAGTCTCCTGTATCAGGTGACATCATATGGTATTTTTCTTTCATTGCCTGACTTATTTCACTAAGCATAATTTTCTCTAGTTCCACCCATGTTGCCGCAAAGAGAAAATGTTTGATGGGCCATGCAGTTGGCCCAATCCAGTGTCATTACAATTTTAAGAAATAGAAACCAACAGATTAACAACTAAATGAGACAGACAAAGGCAATAGATCCCTGGTAGTCTCCAACAGGCTGCCTAGGCCCAGACTAGTACACAATCTGACGCTACCAGGGGCAGATCCAAGAAGTGCAGATCAATCTAAGAGGCAGCAACAAACAAGAAGAGTCACAAAAATGGGGATAAACAGAAACCAACCATCGAAAGGAAAAGAAGAATCCCCAGAAAGAGTGCTAAATGAAATAGAGGGAAGCAAACTATCAGATATGAAATTCAAAAGATGGATTATAGGGAACAGCTCAATGAGATCAGCGAGCTCAAAGAAAACTACAAAGAACTCCAGGGAAACTCGAAGGAACTCCAGAGAAACTCCAAGGAACTTAATGAGAATTACACCAGCATGAAAAACGACATAGAAGCTATCAATAAGAGCCAGGAGGAAATGAAGAATATGATTTCTGAATTGAAGAACACAGTAGAAAGAATTAAAAGCAGGCTAGAGGAAGTAGAAGATCAAATCAGAAGCTGGAGGACAACGTAGAAAAAAATTTCCAGGGTGAAAAAGAATGAAGAGGTTTTAAGAGAGTTGCAAGACAACATGAAATGTAATAATATTTGTATCATAGGAATTCCAGAAGGAGAAGAAGAGGAGCAAGGGATAGAAAACCTGTTTGAAAAACTAATGACAGAAAAATTCCCAAACTTGATGAGAGAAAGAGTCACACAAGTCCAGGAACCAAAGAGGGTCCCAATGAAAATGAACCCAAAAAGGCCCACTTCAAGACACACCATAATTAAAACGGCAACATTAAAAGACAAAGAGAGAATCCTAAAAGCAGTAAGAGAGAAACAACTAATAACATACAAGGGAGCTCCAATAAGGCTATCATCAGATTTCTCAGCAGAAACACTACAAGCCAGAAGGGGGTGGTAAAACATATTCCTAGCAATGAAAAACAAAGGCCTACAACCAAGAATGCTCTACCCAGCAAGGCTCTCCTTCAAAATGGAAGGTGAAATAAGGAGTTTCCAAGACAAAAGAAGGCTAAATGAATACATCTCCACCAAACCAGCATTCAAAGAGATGCTAAAAAGGCTGTGCTTTAAGAAGATGAAGAAACAGAGAGACAGAGAGAAATACAAGTACAAAGGGGGGAAAAGATAATGAATAAGTACCTATCGATAATAACCTTAAATGTAAATGGATTAAATGCACCAATCAAAAGACATAGGGTAGCTGAATGGATTAGAAAGCATAACCCACATATATGCTGTCTACAAGAGACCGACCTTAGAACAAACGATCTACACAGACTGAAAGTGAAAGGATGGAAAAAAGTATTTCAAGCAAATGGACATGAAAAAAAAGCTGGGGTAGCAATACTTATATCAGACAAAACAGATTTCACAGTAAAGGCCATAAAAAGAGACAAAGAAGGGCATTTCATAATACTTAAGGGAAAAATCATAAAGAAGATATAACCCCTGTAAACATATATGCACCCAACATAGGAGCACCCAAATATGTAAGGAAAATTTTGAAAGACTTCAGGAAGAATATAGACAGCAACACACTCACAGTAGGGGACTTTAACACCCCATTGTCAACAATGAACAGATCTTCAAAGCAAAGAAACACCACATATATTGAGGCATTAAACAACACTCTAGATCAAATGGAATTAGTTGATATGTATAGACTTTTCACACCAAAGAAGCAAACTATACATTCTTTTCAAGGGCACATGAAACATTTTCAAAGATAGACCACATGATAGGACACAAAACAAGCCTCAACAAATTCATGAAAATTGAAATTATATCAAGCATTGTCTCAGATCACTATGGCTTAAAATTGAAAATCAACCTCAAGGAAAAAACTCAAAAACATTAAAACTCATGGAGAATGAATAACATGCTATTAAATAATGAATGGGTTAACAGCATTAAAGAAAATTCAAAAAGTTTCTGGAAACAAATGATAATGAACAGACAACAACCCAAAACCTATGGGATACAGCGAAAGCAGTCCTGAGAGGAAAGTTCATAGTAATACAGGCCTACCTAAAAAGGATAGAAGAATCTCTAATAAAAAATCTAACCCTACAGCTACAAGAACTAGAGGAAAAACAATAAACAAACACCAGAGTGAGTAGAAAGAAGTAAATCATCAAGATCAGAGCAGAATTAAATGACATGGAGACTAAACAAACAACCCAAAAGATCAACAGAAGTAGGAGCTGATTATTTGAAAAGATAAAAAAAATCAACAATCCTTTAACCAGGCTCATCAAGAATGCCAACTCTTCTCAAATTATTCCAAAAAAATCCAAGAAGTGGGAAGACTCCCAAACTCTTTTCTATGAAGCAAGTTTTACTCTAATTCCAAAACTAGATAAAGACACAACATAGAAAGAAAACTACAGGTCAATATTGCTGATGAAGATAGATGCTAAAATCCTCAATAAAACATTGGCAATCCAGATCCAGCAACACATTAGAAAGCTCATACACCATGATCAAGTGGTATTCATCCCAGGAAAGCAAGGATGGCTTAACATTCGTAAATCAATAATTGTCATATATCAGATAAACAAAATGAAAGACAAAAATCACATGATCATATCAATAGATGCTGAAAAAGCATTTGATAAAGTACGACACCCATTTATGATGAAAACTCTCAGCAAAATGGGAATAGAGGGAGCATACCTCAACATAATAAAGGCCATATTATGAGAAACCTGAAGCCAACATCATACTCAATGGGCAAAAACTGAAAGCATTCCCCCTGAGGTCAGGAACAAGACAAGGATGTCTACTCTCTCCATTCCTATTCAACATAGTCTTGTAAGTTCTAGCCACAGCAATCAGACAAGAAAGAGAAATAAAAGGCATCCAAATTGGAAAAGAAGACGTAATACTGTCATTATTTGCAGATGACATGATAGTGTACATAGAAAACCCTATAGACTCCACAAAAAAACTACTCGATCTAATAAGTGAACTCGGCAAAATAGCAGGGTACAAAGTCAATATTCAGAAATCAAAGGCGTTTCTGTATATCAACAGAAAAATATCAGAGATAGAAACTAGAAGAAAAATCCCATTTACCATAGCAACAAGAAAAATAAGACACCTAGGAATAAACTTAACCAAGGAGGTAAAAGACCTGTACTCAGAAAACTACATAACACTGAAGAAAGAAATTGAGGAAAATACAAATAAATGGAAGCATATATCATGTTCATGGATGGGAAGAATCAACATCATTAAAATGTCCATACCACCCAAAGCAATTAATAGATTCAATGCAATCCCTATTAAAATACCAACGACATATTACACAGACCTAGAAAAAATACTTCAAAAATTTATATGGAACCAAAAAAGAGCCTGAATAGCCTCAGCAGTTAAGAGGAAGAGAAACACAGTAGGAAGAATCACAATACCTGACATCAAACTATACTACAAGGCCACGGTAATCAAAACAGTCTGGTACTGGCATAAGGACAGACATATAGATCAATGGAACAGAATAGAGAGCCAAGAAATAAACCCAGGTCTATATGGTCAACTAATATTTGACAAAAAGGGAAGGAACATAAAATGCAGTGAAAAGAGCCTCTTCAACAAATGGTACTGGGAGAACTGGACAGGGACCTGCAAAAAAATGAAACTAGACCACCTTCTTACACCATACACCAGAATAAAAAAATAAAAAAAAAGAAATAGAAACCAGATGAATATAAAAGAATACATGATTAGTAAAAGAACCATAGAATACTTGTGTTTGGCTTTAAAAATATTGGGATAAACATTTGTACATGATGTAAATTTTGTCATATATGTGAAAGCTAAATTTTTTCACAAAATATTTGCATGTGACTCACTTCTTGAATTATTCTGGGATAAATATGTTTTTACTGACTTAAAGGCCTATATAATCTGTGCTCCATTCCCTCCCAGCCATCTGAGATCATCTCCTATCATGATCCCACTCACTCACTCTGTGCCAGTCGTAGAGTCCTTCTTGCTATTCCTCCAGCACACTCATCTTTTCCTGTCCCACTGCCTTCACCTCTGCTCTTCCCATTGCCTAAATGCTCTTCTCCCACATGTATCTGCAACTTACTCCCTCCCTTTACCAAAAGCTCTGTGGAAATGTCTCTGTCAGAGAGCGCATCCCTGACTGTCCCATCAAAAATACCACCATCTTTGCTGGCCCTTTGTCCTGTTTTGTTTTTCTTCTTAGCACTTAACAACACCTGACATAATACATATGTATTTGCTTATTGTATGTCTCCCCCACTAGACTGTAAGTCAGCTCTGTGTTAAGGAGGAACTTTATGTTCCAAGTCTAAAACAATGCCTGGCATCGAACACATATTCCCTAAATACTTGTTGCATGGATGGAGGGTGAACCAGGTTTAGTAAGTTTTGGACTACTGCTTGTGCTGATGGTGCAGGGATTAAAGCTATGATCAAATACAGGCCATGTCTTCTACACAGCTAGTGATCATTAGATTATAGGTACCATAAATAGTGCTGCCTGGTTTGTTACAACACACATTTGAAAAAGAGCTAAGGTTTATGGGGCAATTCAGCAAGTTAATTTTATCTAGGCAACCCTGCTCCTTAAAAACTCTTATTCCACTAATTTTGAAAAATCCAAAGCCGGTCCCCAGATTTCTTTGAATTTCCTAGGGATGGTTTTGTTTTTTTCTGCTTTTACCACCTTATCTCAGTTTGGGAGTAATCTTGTCATATTGTGCCTGGTTTCTCTTCTGCACCTGTTGGCCTGCATGTGGAACTTCATATGAAAACAAAAAAAAAAAATCCTCAAGCAAATGATTTGGGTTTTAGCAAACCTTACTGATGCTTTAGGGAAGTGGAGGAATTTCACTTACTGGGTAGGAGGGATTATGGAAGTTACATCAGAACAACAAAAATAACTAGGTAATGTTAAAGGTACTGTTTACTAAAACCTTTCTTCCACCCCACCATAGGAGATCCTTTTCATTGATTAGTTCATACTATGGCTTCTTCTCTTGATCACCTCACATTCCTTGCATCCTGTCTCTGAGATTATCTTCAAAGAACTCCAAATTCTCCCTGTATTTTTGTTTGTTTCCCACTCCAAACTCAGCCCTGAGGTTTTCTTTGCATATTCAAATTAATCAAGGTGCTCAGTAGAAGAAAAAAAAGTATTTCATTGTGATGGAAAGGAGATTAACATTTATTGAAAGATTACTATACATGAAGTACTGTTGGATTAGGTGCTTTCATTTTACAACTTCATTGAACACCTGTCTGGCACACACTTTCACTTCAGGCATTTATTTACTAGACCTCACCTCCCAGCTTTCCCATTCATGAGACACCTGCACCGCCCCTAGTGACTTAGTGACCATGGACAGCAACTCCATCCAAGTAACTTCCTGTATACAGGTAATTGGAGTATCCAATCATCTTTCTTTACGAAAGTGCAAAGATCACCTTGTGAGAAAAGGCCGGACCTCTCGTTTTCCTTTTCTAAGTTTGGGCCTTTAACTGACATTAAGTGTGTATATATAATGTGCTTTAGGACCCTGTCTGTTCTCCTTTGACCAGAGGCTTGGCTTCGGAGAATGAGAAACGTTTTCTCAGAATTTGAGAGGATTCAAATTCTTTTTCCAGTCGGCCCTAATACTTCGAGCTGAGGAGAAAGATACGTAGCTAAGAGATGCAAAGCAGCCTGCCTTTCTCTGCGACAAGGCCAGGGATGCTAGAAACCCCTGGGTGACCGAGCAACGCTGGAGTAAAGCCGGGTTCAGTGGATAAAGGAAGGGATCATCTGAGCGGCTGCCCCAATTTAGCGTAGCCTGGGCCGTGTCCACTCCACGTACCCAGACATCCTCCTCAGCCTGCTCCGCCCTGCGCCCGTCCCTCTTGGGTAGGGGCAGGTTTAGGGAGATAGGAGCAGTCAAGGGCGTGCGCGCGCAGCCCCACCCTCCGGGACGTCAGAGGCGCGACATGACGCGACGCGGTGCAAATTGGGAAAGGGGGATGGTCTGGGCTGGCTTCCGTCGGGATAGCGAAGGCTGTTTCTTCCAGAGGTTGGTGGAAGATGGGCCTTTGGCAAGAAGGCCGGCGTTAGTGAAGCGCGCCAGGCGCCAAGGTGAGTGCGGGTCTGGGTCTTGGTCTTAGTCTCCGGGAAAGAGATCGTAGGGAATCCCCTTTTCTTCCACCAGCTGCTGGTCACCCGGGACACTAGCCCTGACCACGAAGGGGTCAAGCCTCCCGGTGAGTCCACCCCCAATGTAGGACCTGCCATTGGAGGAAGGGCCCAAGCTCCAGGCTTTCCCACTGCCCACCTAGGGTTACCCAGCGAGTTTTGTGTGGATTCAGGGTTTTCGGTTTCGGAAGGTGGCCTTGGCCATTCCTTCTTCTTGTACACTCAGACCCGAATTTGACCTACTACCGCTTCCTTCCGTTTTCTTGTTTTTTGCTATCGAGCTACAATCCCAGGCCTTACTACCATCCCTCAGGGTGTTTCTCAATCCTTCCTATATGCTCATCAGAGTTAAAACTATGACTTCCCCCAAATAAAAGTCTTTCTTAAAATCTGGCCTCTCGCATCAAGTTGTGGGACAAGTAAATTTCACCTCCACTCCACCTTGGAAATTATCATAACTCTGAATCTCAGTGATGTTCATTTATGCATAAAACTGCAGACCACACTTCTGGTTTTATTTCATGCTGCCAGTTCATTCTGTGACCTTGAAGCCGAGTCAGTTAATCACTAACAAAAGATTTACCTGAAGGCAGAGGTGTTGCAGAGCCAGAGGAATTTAATATTTGTTAAGAGTTCTGAGAGTTTCATATGAAAGGGATGTCACACTGAAGGATGCCACTCTTTTCTGAATCTGCAAGCATCCTTAGTTATGTATGTTTTCTGCTGCAGCCATTAAAAATGTCAAGTGGTATTTGTTAAGGATGTGGTCCTGTTCTATGTAAGTAGATTTTGCATTTCAACAGATTTTGTTTTAGATTCATTGCTGAATGTCTTTCATGATGGATTTAGGTAGTTTTCTTATGACAGACTCCGCAGTGCTGGACCAGTTTTTGCAAAAGGTGATGTAGATTGTGCAGTATCAGTATCATATTGATATGACTGCCTTGAAATGTGTATTCCTTTTCTTAATGACACATTCGGTGCATCTTTAAAATTAGATAGTAAAGACCTTATAATAGTAAACAACAACAACAACCAGTCATTAATGGCATAAATATGCACTGATTGCGCTTAGGTATGTATTCTATCCTTTCAGAAAACAGTGCCTGAGAAAAACTGCCAGAAAAATATTTTAAAGCTGTCTTTCTACGCTTATTTTATATATTTACTTGAACTTTATTAATGATTATGATCATTTGTTTATTAATGTGAACATAATGAGGAAGAACCAAAAGGGCCTTTGTAAAGTAACATAATTGGAAAATAAATCCAGCACATCGTATTTTTCCATAAAATTTCTAGCATATACTTTATTATGAACTTGTATACATGAAAATGTACTTATTTTTGTGGAAATGGAAGGAAAAAAAGTGTCCATTAAATGAGTTGCTTATACTAGAAATAAGAATTTAAAAATCTTGGTTATCTTTCTAATTACCTATTGCATTTCAACACAAAATGGCTTAAAAGTAGAAATTATTTTCTCTTGTTTCTCTGGGCTGACTGGACGTAGCTGATTGGTTCTCACTTGGGGTTTCATGCACTTGTAGTCAGATAAGCAACCAGGGTTAGAGTCATCTGAAAGCTCAGCTAGGCTGGACATCCATGATGGCTCATTTGATTGGATGGCAGTTGATGATGGCTGACAGTTCAACTAAGAGATATCAGCTGGAGTGCCTGCATGTAGACTCCTCGTGTGGCTTGAACTTCGCGCAGTATGGAGGCTGAGTTCCAAGAGAAAGTGTTGAAGAGACAGGAAGTGAAAGCTGTCTCTCAAGCCTGGATCCAGAAAGTGGTACACCATTACTTCCAACATTCTCTATTGGTCATCTTCATATTATTTCATAGCTTCTAGTAACATGCTTATATCTATTCTTTATGTTTATGGTTCTCTTTCTTTACTGCTCATTGGAATTCACCTGAGGAGCTTTATACAAATATGTCTGTGCAAGTCCCATGCTCAGAAATTGTGATTTAAGCCCTATTCATCTATTTTGTATCTGTCCAAAAAAGGTTAGAATATTAAAGAGGGACAGGATATAGGAAATGAGTTAAGATTATAAATGTAGATAGACACCTATTCTAGAAAACAGTTACCTTTCTGTTTTTTCTAGGAATGGTCCTTCATAAAACCAAGAGATTTTGGCATGATTTGTATTATGATATTTAGCTTTGTATTACCATTATGTACTTATCTTTTATCTCAAGAAGTAGAAGCTTTGTTAGGAGGCAGGTTCTTTGTATCCCCTGTAGGTCCCATCACTACCTGGAATAGATGTAGGTATTCTAAATGCTTACCACATTGAAGCCAGTTTATATAGTTACTCTTCAGAATGAGTGCTGGTTATTTTACTTTTTTTTTTTCTTTTAAGTATTGTAAGTACTTTGTAAAAGTTCTTTGGAATTCTTGTTTTCTTTAGTTTCCATGATATTGCACTTTCCTGGTTTTTCTTCTATTTTCTTTCCTCCTTTAGGAGCCCTCTTCTGTTCCTCCCAAGTTCCGAACCCTTTAAGTATCTTGTCAGCTGCAAAGAAAAAAAATCTCATTTCTTCAGTGATTCTAGTTCCAAATTTTACTAGTACAGATGTCTATGCTTTAGAAATGTACAAAAGTTTAAAAATATCCATGAGAGTCAAGAAAATAGGATTATTTTATATCATATCCTAGTTAACATGTCACTTCAGTGTCAACACTTTATTTCCCAAAACAATGGTGGTTATCAAAACTAACATTGGTGCCTTAATAGTTGAATTTATATCTATCTAGTCTCTGTAGAGTTTATTTGTCATTATATATTTACATTTCCACCAAGGCATCTTTCTTTAGATTGTTGTACCTTTTGCATACACTCAAGTAGTTCAAAATTTTCAGTAAATTGGTGGTTTTTATTTGAGGATAATTGTGTTCCCCCTGGGGACTTTTGGCCTGGAGACATTCTTTGATTAAAACTTCTGGCATCTAGTGAGTAGAGGCAAGGGATACTGCTAAACATTCAAAAATGCACAGCACAGTCTCCCAATAGCAAGTTTTATCCAGTCCAAACGCTGCTGTAAACTCAGTTTTTTTAACTTCACTTTTTGTTATCAGCACTGTCATACTTCACATTTCTCAGGATAGAAAGTATGTGTGTACACACAAGGAGAGTCTCCTGTTTCAGTCAGTCTGTTATCAGCATGTATCTGCCTCTCCATATTCTTTTTTACAGTGGCCAGCTACTTATTCTTTACCAAAGTATCATTTCCTTGTTCCTGTTTCCTTCAGTTCCATCTTGCATATCCTAACTTTGATCCACCCTGAGATGTTTTTTTCTCTTCAAGAACTGGCTTCTTATTGCCTGCTGAATTAAATATAAACAATTCTGGATGGCTTCACACATCCTCAATAATAAGATTCCATCTCCTTACCCAATATAATTTATTGTTAGCCAACAGGTAAGTGTTGACTGTAAGGACTGCTGAGATAGATGCTACAGGTCGAGCATGTCAGCGTAATGGCATATAAAGACATGTTACTATAATCTCTTGACCAAATTCATCATTTCCCAGTAATTCCTATAGTATTCCTCATTTTTCCTCATTGCCTTCCCATACTGATTTCTCATTTTTGTGCCTTTGTTTTTATTCGTTTTCTCTTCTGGAATGCCTTCATTTCTCACTCAATTCATAGTTCTGTCCTTTCCTTAGGGCCAGTTTCTGTCTTTATCTCATCACATCATCATGAGTACTGCATGCTTATGAGGTGTGAGGGTCTTAAAGCATACTCATAATTGTCATTTGGTCCAGTACTATGCTACAGAAATATAGATATCAAGTACTAAAGCATTTAGACCAAATTAATATTCTGTCATAAGCTTTGTATTTTATCATAGACCGGTAACAAATTTCCCAGTCTGTACCAGCCTATGGACCACACTTAGAGAGGCATTGTTTTAAAGGATTTTTATACTTTCTTGATTGTAACATGTTGTAGTAGGAAGTACATTTTACTTTCAACCCATTGTTCTATATAAACATACATGTGCAAAATCAAAACTAAATTTTCATGAAATAATACTTGACTGTGTATAACATGATCTCATATTTTCTCTTCAGTTTTACATTTTTAAAAGTTGATTGTGACCTTCTAAATGGATTTTAATTATTTTTAATCCTCACCCAATAATGTGTTTATTGATTTTAGAGAGGGGAGAGAGCGAGAGGAAAAGAGAGAGAAACATTTGTGTGAAAGAGGAACATCAATTGATTGCCTCCGGTACACATCATAACTGGTGATCAAACCTGCAACCTAGGTAAGTGCCCTGACTGGGGATCAAATCTCAACCTTTTCATCTGTGGGTTGACGCTCCAACCGACTGAGCCACCCAGCCAGGACTCTAAATGGATTTTAAAAAATCACTGCTGTTAGGCATTAAGCAGAGTGCTAGACATATAGTAGATGCTCAGAAAATACAAGAAGTTTTAGCAGTGATTATTTCTTGAAAGGCTTGAGCCTCCTTAATACTTTAGAATTGCTTTAAAACAGATTATTTCATCAATATTTACTTGTCTATGGCATTTTAACTGGAATGAGTATAGAATGGATTCTATGAAATTTAAGACATTCAGAAAATATAATGAATCCTGTTGCTGTCTGAAGGGCAGAGTTGATGAGAGATGATGGGTGGCCAAGCAAGGCAGACTTTGCTTTCCTTCCAGCGTTGCCAAGGACCTCCGCAATGGCTGGCGTTAAACCCTAGTGCAGATACCAGGACCAGTTTGAGAGACCACAAACCTCAGTCTTTACTTTTTTCCTTTCTGGTCTTCACTCTCTGGTTCAGGTTCATCTAATCTCTACTTTTTCTCTGGATGGATCAGACGATCTCAAAAAGAGATCAATATATATGACTTCTATTTTCTCCCCATTTGTTAACTTCATTTTCAGTACTGCCTGGATTTCATTGTTGGGGCATTGCTATTTGACAAAAGCTGGGCTTCTTATTCTTTATCAGATTTACATATCTTAAGGAAATTTGTTTTTTGTTTTAAAAGAACTTTTCTTACATATGCTTAGTTTTGTTTTGTTACTTAACAGTCCTTTTGGAAACAACTGTTGTCCTTTGATGACATTATCAGAGAAACTTATTACTTATTTCAGCTGTTCTCAATAATTTAATAAAGACAGAAAAGGTAACTTTAAAAAAAGCACAATCTTTCTCCTAGAAACCTTCACTATAAACTTTGATGTCATCATAATCTTGTCCCTGTACTTTCCCTGCATGTGTCTAATCGTTTGCCAAGCCTTGTCATTCTACCTTTGCAGTGTCTGTTGTATCTGCCTCCTTTATTCCATCTCCGTTGCCCTAGTTCTGACCCTCATCATCTTTCCTTAGGATCATTCTGAAAACGTAACTAGTGTCCCCTTTTCTTCAGTCTTTTAAAGCCTTTGAACTATGGTCAGTTTGGGTCACATAACTCCCTTCTTAGAACCCTGCTTTGGCTCTCTGTTACTTTTAGAAAATAAAATAATAAATGCTTTATTGTGACATTCAGGGCCTTCCATTATCTGTTCCTAGACTATTTTTTGGAGTTTTAGTTTCTAGTAGGTCCCTGTTCATTCTCCGTACTGACTAGCTCCTAAAGAAGTTCTTTATTTTCTTGATTTTTTTTCCCACCAAGACATGTAAATACTCTCTCCTCCCATGATGCCTCCCAAGATCCCTCTACTCATACTTAATTTTCCCTTTTAATTTTTTCTGTTGTACATTATTTGTAACTCTTTGTAATTTAATATACCATGTTGTTTTACCACTGCTTACAATTTTCTCTCTCACATTAGCTTTCTAAACTTCGCGAGGAAGCCCTCTGACTGGTGTGACTCAGTTGGCTGGGTGTTGTCCCGCGAAGCAAAAGGTCACCGGTTCGATCCTTGGTCAGGGCACATGCCTAGATTGCAATTGCAGTTTCTGGTTGGGGTGTGTACAAGAGGAAGCTGATCAATGTTTCTCTCTCACATCAATGTTTCTCTCCCTTGCTTTCTCCCTCCCTTCCCCTCTCTCTGTAAATAAAATCTTTAAAAAAATAAAATAATAAGATGCTCCTAAGTTAATAAACTTTGTGAAGAAGCAGATCACATCTGATCTTTGAGTTCCTAGAAACACAGTGTCTTCCATACAACAGAATATCTGTGAATGATTGAATTTAACTTTGAAAAAGCTAATGATTTATGATATTAAGTTGCCTAGGTAGCATGTGTAGTTTTTTTATATTCTTTGTCTTTTAAAGATCCAAGCTTTAAATGTAATCGTGCGAAACAGATTTAACTGAGGACATATTCTAGACCTTCATTTTAGAAGGTTCAAATCAATAGCTTTCTTTTCTTAGCCAAGAAACCCAATTGTCATGAATCAACAAAATAGACTCTGACTTTGTGAGTATATATTCTGTGGTTAAACCAGTAGTACTTATGACCCACATATATAACAGAATTGGAAAAAAGATACTGTCAGACTGGTACTTGGATGCTCTGCTTAACTCTGGCTTTGGTCCTTATTTTAGTACTTGGTAGTATCACCAATAAAAAAAATGATTGGGCTTTTGGGGAATTACATCTCAAGATCTGGCCTGTGTCAGTGGAGCAAATGTTGGCTTCCTGTGGTTGAATAAGCTTAAGATACTAGCTGAGATAGTTGGGAGCAGAAAAGTCAGAGATAACTCTTTTCTGTTATCTTCTTACTGTCTCCTGGCCCTCATTAATAGTCCAAGCTCCAGTATCCCCTGCCCTCTGCCACAGTGATGTCTATTGTGGTATCACTAAGGCCTCAGGTTTCCTTAAGCATCTTCCCAATTACTTTCTTGACCTTACCTTCTCTTAGTCAAAGATGATATTCCTCAACTGCTGCTGCTTATGTTTCAGTAGAAATCATGTTTCTGTAATATCATTCTGTTCAATCCCATCTTTCTCTCTTTTTGTTGCCATTTTTTAGAGTTATCTACAATCTACTTTCATTTCTGTATTAATGCTTGTGTTCTTGCTTCCACTCAAACCACTGTTGTATGAAAGCTGTATGCCACAAGGTTTTTTACATATGTATCAGGCCCTTCCAATATTCCAAATATGTGTTTAAATCATTATTTTAAAAGCATATATTTTGTGTTTGCTTGTTTCACCTATAACTTTGTAACTTTTACATTTCTGTGGGTATTCTTTTCATAGTTATATACAATGACATATTTTTATTCATACTTGCATTAATGTTTAATGGCTTTCTTCAAAATTTTATGAAATATATGTTAAGTACGTTATATAGTTTTTTATATGCTATAAAGCTTGATAATAAAATGATCACTTGTGATCACCTGTCAATGTACCACCTAACTTGAGAAATAAAACCTTCCCAATACTGCTGCCGCTCCTTGTGTATGCCTCCGATTCCATCTTCTGCCTTCCCAGACATAGAAATCTGTTTTTCTTTTTCTGTTTTTCTTTATAGGTTTACCTCATTTGTATCCTTAAGCAATATGTTGTTCAATGTAGTTTGTTTTTAAACTTTATACACATGGTGTCATGTAATATGCATTCCTTTTTCATTTAGTATTGGGAGGGTAGGCAGGAGGTGAGGAGGTGGTGGGTGTGGGAGGGTAAGGTATGTTCTTTGGCTAAACTGTTTACCCTAGGAGGTTACAGAGCATGTGTTATCTTTGTACCTGTAACACGTAACTGGATTTTTGTTGCAAGGTAAGATACTAAAGTGATGCTGTTGTCTCTAAAAGGATGAGAGTTCGAGGAAATCCAAGGGATCCTTGTCATACCCTTTTCTTAATAGATGCTCTTAGCTGTTTTGGTGATGAATTATTGATTAATTAGGTACCTAACCAGAAGGACATGTTTAACATTAATCCCTTTGGCAGTGATTGTGTGGTCCAGAGGCTTTCTGTCCTGTCTTTATAACTTTAGACAGAATGCAAAATGGAGGGAAAGTGTAGAAAATGTTTATATATGAGCTCATTGTTTTTGTTTTTTTTAAGTATATTTTATTGATTATGCTGTTGCAGTTGTCCCAGTTTTTTTCCCTTTGTCCCCCTCTGCCTGGTACCCCCTTCCCTCCAGCAATCCCCTGCCCCTGCCCCTGCCCGTAGTTCACGTCCATGGGTTGTGCATGTAAGTTCTTTGACTTCACCCTTTCCTATACTGTTTTTAACATCCCCCTGTCTATTTTGTTCCTGCCAGTTATGCTTCTTGGTTCCTGCACCAAATGATCCTTATACCTATGATTCCTGTTCTGGTCATTTGCTTAGTTTGTTTTTGTTTTTGTTTTTGTTTTTTTAGATTAACTTGTTGATAGTTGTGAATCTGTTGTCATTTTAATGCTCATAGTTTTGATCTTCTTCTTTTTCTTAAGTAAGTCCCTTACTTAGCTTTTCCTTGTCTGGGAAGCACTTTATCTGCACTTCCATTCTAAATGATAGCTTTGCTGGAAAGAGTAATCTTGGTTGTAGGTCCTTGCTTTTCATCACCTTGAATACTTCTTGCCAGCCCCTTCTTGCCTGCAAGATTTCTTTTGAGAAATCAGCTGATAGTCTTGTGGGAACTCCTTTGTAGGGAACTCTCTTCTTTTCTCTTGCTGCTTTTAAGATTCTCTTTATCTTTAAAGTTTAGCATTTTAATTATGATGTGTCTTGGTTTGGTCCTCTTTGGGTCTAGCTTGTTTTGACTCTCTGTGCTTCCTGGACTTGTATGTCTATTTTATTCACCAAATTAGGGAAGTTTTCTTTCATTATTTTTTCAACTAAGTTTTCAATTTCTTGCTCTTCCTCTTCCTCTTTCTGGCACCCCTATGATTCAGATGTTGGTACATTTAAAGTCATCCAAGAGGTTCCTAATCCTCTCCTTGTTTTTTTTTCAATTCTTATTTTTTCTTTGTTTTCTGGTTCAATGTTTATTTCTTCCCTGTGTTCCAAATCATTGATTTGAGTCCCAGCTTTCTTCCCATCACTGTTGGTTCGCTATATATTTTTCTTTATTTCACTTTGTATAACCTTCACTTCTTTTATTTTCTGGCGGTACTCAATCATTTCTCTGAGCATCCTGAGCCCCAGTGTTTTGAACTCTGTATCTGATAGGTTGGCTATCTTCATTTCATTTTAGTTTTTTTACTAGGGCTTTGTTCTTCTTTCATTTGGGCCGTATTTCTTTGCCTCCTCAATTTGGAAGCCTCCCTGTGTATCTTTCTATGTATTGGGTAGAGCTGCTTTGACTCCGTGTCTTGGTAGTATGTCCTAAAGTAGTAGGTGTTCTGTAGGGTCCAGTGGAATAGCCTTCCTTATCACCCACACTGGTTACTCAAGGTGTGCCCTTCGTGTGGGCTGAGTACACCATCCTCTTGTAGTTGAGCCTTGTTTGCTGTTGGCAGCTCAATGTGAGTGATTTACCTGGGCCAGTCAGCTGCATGGACTGGCTGTGACCACTGACCACCAGCCTCTGCCCTGCATGGAGGATCAGCTGTGCAGGGTCAGGTGGTGGTGCTCAGACATGATCTCTAGCTGTCCATTGGGTGTGCTGGCCCTGGGGTTTCCAGATGGTGCAGACCAAGGTCAGCCCCCACCTGTATTTGCCAGGGGCACCCTGCCTGAGCTATAAAGCAATCTGAGATGGCTGCTACTTTTGCTGGTCTTAGAGATTCCCAGGCGAAGCCAAGCTGTGAATTTAAGCTGGCTGCTGGGAATGCCAGGCCTGGGGCTCACGGAGGCCAGCTGTTGCTTGTTTGAGAGGATTTAGGAAGTTGTAAAGCATAAGCTAAGACCAGCCATTCATATGGTAAAGCAGTTGGATTGGGCAGAGTCTCTGGGGATCTCCAAGGCAGGTCAAACAGTGTTAGCCACAGGTTGATGGAGTCTCAGATATGGCACCAGTTTGCAGGCTCTGTAGGGGGAGGGTTCAGGAAAGGGATAATGGCCTCTGCTGGCCTTGATGCCAGACACTACACTTCCTCCCTGCATACCACTGGTGCCTTTCAAGCAGCTACCCTGGTGCTGGAGCTCAGAAGGAGTGAGTCTGAGTAGGTGAGTCCATGTGTGGGTTCTTTAAGAGGAACGGCTTGGGGCTTCAGCAGTTTCTTCCACTGACTCAGTCTCTGCTGGTTTTTGGAGCCAGAAGTTGTGGAGACTTACCTTCCTAGCACTGGACCCTGGGCTGGGGTCCTAGTGTGGCACTGGGACTCCTCACTCCTGAGATATCCCTCCCAAATTTTTATCCACCACGTGGATGTGGGACCAACCTGTTCCGTGTCTGTGCCCCTCCTACCTGTCTGATGGATGTGGTTTCTTTAATTCCGTAGTTGTCAGACTTCCATTCAACTCTATATTTGATGGTTCTGGCTGATGGTTCTGTATTTTAGTTGTAATTTTGATGTGTTCGTGCAAAGAGACAAGCCATGTCTACCTGTGCTGCCATCTTCAAGTGTGTTGACTCAGTGTGTTTAAATGCATCGATCTGATGCTACTAATTAAATTGTTTTGTTAAACATGTGTCCATAGATAAATGGAGCGAATATAAATGGAAAAAATCGAAAATTATAAAAATGTGATGTTCAGAGAAAAATTGCTAGGTTTGCTGACTGAAAGTCAGTAGATTAAAGGCACAGGGTTAGGAGGGATGAGTCTCAAGAAATCAGAAAGTATTACTATTTGATATAAAATGTGACAAGTCAAAAAGCAGATTGGGGTGCTTCTGGAGTTCCACCTAGGTGAACAGAATCCTTTTCCCCTAAAGTTGTACCTTACTCAGGTTTTTAGAATTAGATATTCACTGATGTCCATTCATCTAATAATAGTGAAGTGATAGTATCAATGGCATTAAAATGGTGAAAATAAATGATAGAAAACGTCATAATCTTTAAACATATTATAGTGGATATTTATTCAAATTTTAATTAGTTTTTAACAGCTAAAGACTTCGTATAAATTTGATTGGATTCCTGAAGTTTTCATTTGGTGACATTTATGATCTTACCAAGACTCCCCATTCGGCGTGCTCCCTTGATTTGATCTGCCACCTCTGTGTGTGTCCCTCCATCTTCCTCGTCAGAATTTACCTAAGTAGATGAGGAAATGGAGAATGTCATGAGACATCAAAGACCTTTACAAAGTAAACCAGAGTACTTAGATGTGTTCTGCCCGAAACATGTTCCTGTGTCCTCAGCTCCATACAAAGTGGCCCTGCCTACCTATTACCCCCCCCATTGCTTGTTACCTTTTATAAATGGATATGCATGAGAAAGAGAAATATTTCTAAATGAAACTTCCTTCTGTTTGTGATCAATTCACATAAATGCAATTTTAACAAAAGAAAAAATATAAAAGCTCTTATTAGTTCCTTTGACAGGAAGGATTCCTAATACTCAAGGTAAAATGATACAAACAATAATTCATTTAGTTAATGAAAATTTGAAAAATAAATTGTTTATTGATACCCTGTATATCTTTACCTCCCAGAATACATATATTAAAGATAATTAACTCTGTTAGGAAAGGAAACAGGTTATCAAGGTTTTTTTAATTGCTCATTTATTTTACTGTTAATGAGGGAAATCAGTGGAATTATTTGTGTTCATTTTGTTTCAGAAAAGAACTACTTTAATGAAGTATACCATCCATTGTGAAAGTGGAAAAGTAAAGATTGTTCATCATGCCTGCCGTGGCTTCAGTTCCTAAAGAACTCTACCTCAGTTCTTCACTAAAAGACCTCAATAAGAAGACAGAAGTTAAACCAGACAAAACAAGCACTAAGAAGTATGTGTCCATTGCTAGTTTAACTGAGTCATAAATTAATTTTTAGTTCACTTCCATGTTTTTAAATGAGTTAGGTGAGTAGTAAATTTAAAGTTTATTTGAACAATGGCATCATCTCATAAATAAAGTAAGACCTCCTTAGGAAGTTCTTAACTTTATCTTGGTAGAGTACCTATATATTTTTCTAATGTGCATATTATCTATTTTCTGGGCAATATACCAGATCATAAGTTTAAGACTTAAAGACTCTAAGGTTTCTATAAAACTCATTCAGCCACAGTTAATATCTTTTCATAAAACAGTATAAAAATCCTTCTTAATTTAGGATTTTTATCCTTGTGTGTTTCACATATAAGAGATGGTTTTAGCATAGTCTGTCTTTGATAAAAAGAGGAGAGAGATGTATTTTTATATCCAGTACTCAGCAAAGTATTACTTTGACATGAACTTTTAACTTAATGATCTATGTAATATAGAGTTGCAAAAAAGAGTTTCAGAAAGAAAGGTGAGTCTAGCCAGCCGTACACCCCAGGCTTAGCGCAAACAGATTTTTGAAATCAGGGAAAATATGTGTTCTCTGAATGGAAATAAATGGGTTGCTCTAAAAAATGATATGGATGATCCCAAATGAACCCACTCCTGAACTTTTCTAGAGAATCTCCTTACTACCTTTAGCTTAATATACCTCTATCCTAGAACTATGATGCAATGTGAGGCCGGGCGTACACTCTGACTGAAATGATCCTTGCATAGGACATCTTTCGTCCTAAATACCATTTTGTCCCTGTTTTTTGAGTGGTGATCTAGATCCTTGGCCTGACCAACCCATCATTAATCCATGTCTCAATCTTGGAGTACCATTTGAAAATACAGAAAATAAAATGCACTGCTTTGAATAAATAAATTACTGATAAAGCATATTGTATGTAGGCATTAGCACTATAACTTGGTTGCCAAAACTTTAGTCTTAAGTGAATGAATTCCTCTTGGCAGAAACACCTATTTTATTAATTTGCTTTATCAAATCGGGAAAATGTCCTTAGAATGAATGCCACAGAATCCTCAAATCATTTTACTAAAGTGGAATTTTATGATATATATTTGGACATTAAGTCTCTTTTTCTTCCAGGACCAGTGAATCAGAGTACAGTTCAGCCATTTTGTAGAAAATCTTAACCAAATAAAAAGATTGAACTCATGTCCCCTATCCTTTCCCTACTTGGATTTTTAGGTGGGGAGACATAATGTAAAATTCTCTGTAGAAAGAAGTGAGGAGAATTGAAAATACTTGTTATATCATTAAAATAATAAAGGTTTTAGCTTCCATACAAATGATATGTTCTTCAGTTACAGAGTGAGACTATTATATGGCTGCCCAAGGACCACTTGCCTCAGAATATCTATTGTAACAAGTCTCTTAAAACTGGACTTAGAATGTATTTTGAATAGCTTGTGATATATAAACAACTATTATGAAATAGAAGTATTTACTCATACCAAATGGGAAATTTTCAGGTTGCCTCCAAAGTTGGATCTAACTTTGTATCAGTTCTGAAATAGTACAGCCTAAATTATAAAATTTATTTTCTTAAGATTATATGTGGACTTTACACATGATTTTTCCCCCAGATATCATGTCTTATTTTTTTTCTGTAATTTTAAGTTACGTACAGAGTGCCCTGAAGATCTTCAAGACAGCAGAAGAAAGCAGATTAGATCGTGATGAGGAAAGGGCCTACGTACTGTATATGAAATATGTGACTGTTTATAATCTTATCAAAAAAAGGCCTGATTTCAAGCAACAGCAGGTACTTTTTATTTATGCATTTTTATTTGCTAAGTTATTTTTACACAATGGAGCTATCTCTAAAAGTTTTAACTCTACTGTAATTTAGATAACATTATATAGCATCAAGTTCAAACTCCTTTGCAGGTAGAAAAAGCAAACTGAAGATTTAATTTCATTATTTGCAAACATGTGTGTACATATGTGGATGCACACACACACACACTATACACATTCTTAATTTTTCTTTGAGTAGTACAAGTTTATAGCAACATACAGACTCATGATCAGTTTCTGCTATGATAAATCATTGCCAGGTCAGGCAGACCTATTCATTTTATTCATGCATCAAATTAAAAAACAATATGACTGTGGTTGTACTTTTTCAAGATTCAAGGTTTAGTCACTTTTTTTAATGTGAAAAGCTTAAAGGTTATTTTTATTGAATTTATTCAGGAGATACTGGTTAACAAAATTATAGGTTTCAGGTACAAATCATCTGTATTATGTGGTCCCGCCCTGAGTCAAGTCTCCGTCCATCAGCATTTAACCTCCCTATACCTTCCTCCACTTCCCTCCACCCCCCATCCCCTTGACAGTTACCACATTGTTGTCCATGTTCAGGAGTTTTCTCTCTCTTTTTTTTTTCCCAATTTCTTTACCCTTCCCTACCCTGGCCTACCCCAATAGCTGTCTTCCTGCTCTCTGTGAGTCTGTCACTGTTGTGCTTATTTTGTTTTGTTCATTAGAGTCCACATCAGAGTTAAATCATATATACTTGTTTTTCTCTGACTAGCTCATATCACTTAACATAATGCTCTCCAGGTCCATCCATGCTAGGTAAGAGTTCCTTCTATTTTATAGCCAAGTAGTAGTACATTGTATAATTGTACCACAGCTTTTTTATCCACTTATCTACTGATGGACACTTGGGCTGCTTTCAAATCTTGGCTGTTGTAGATAATGCTGCAGTGAACATAGGGGTGCACATATTCAACACCCATTTATGATAAGAACTCTCAACAAAGTGGAATTGAGGGAACATACCTCAACTAATAACGACCATATATGACAAATGCACAGACATCATCATACTCCATGGGCAAAGGCTACAAAGCATTTCCCTTAGGATCAGGAACAGGACAGGGATTTTCACTTTCACCACTCTTATTCAACATATACTGGAAGTCCAAATTGGAAAGGAAGAAGTAAAACTTATTTGTGGATGACATGATACTGTGTATAGAGAACCTTAATTATTCCACTAAAAAACTACTAGAACTAATAAATGAATTCAGTAAAGTAGCAGGATACAAAATTAATATCCAGGAATCAGTTGCATTTTTATACATCAATAATGAATTATCAGAAAGGGAAACTAAGAAAACAGTCCCATTCACAGTTGCCTCAAAAAGAATAAAATACCTAGGAATAAATTTAACCAATGATGTAAAAGACCTATACTTGGAAAATTACAAGACACCGAAGAAAGAAATTGAAAAAGATACAAATAAGGAAGAATTCATGTTATTAAAATGTCCATACTACCCAAAGCAGTCTTTACATTTAAGCAATTCTTATCAAGATACCAATGACGTATTTCACAGAACTAGAACAAATGTTTAAAAATGTATATGGAACCACAAAAGACCCCCAACAGCAATAGCAACCTTGAGAAAGAACAAAGTTGGAGGAATCGTGCTATCTGATCTCAAGTTATATTACAAAGCCACAGTACTCAAAACAACATGGTACTGGCATAGAAACAGACATATAGATCAATGGAACAGAATAGAGAGCTCAGAAATCAACCCACACCTTTATGGTCAATTAATATTTGACAAAGGCAAAAATATACAATAGAGTAAAGATAGTCTATTCAGTAAATGGTGTTGGGAAAATTGGACAGATACATGCAAAAAATAAAATGAAACTAGACTATCTTCTTACACCATACACAAGAATAAACTCAAAATGGGTTAAAGACAAATGTTAGACTCAAAACTATAAAAATCTTAGAAGAATACATAAGCAGTAAAATCTCGGACATTTCTCGTACAAATATTTTTTTCTGATATATCTTTTTTTCATCAACAAATTGAAAAGAAAACCCACTGAATGGTAGAAATGTTCACCAATAATACATCAGGTAAGGGGTTAATTTTCAAAATATATAAAAAACTTCTAACCCTGGCTGGCGTGGTTCGGTGGATTGAGCGCCAGCCTGCAAACCAGAGGGTTGCTGGTTAGATTCTCGAGTCAAGGCACATGCCTGGGTTGTGGGCCGGGTCCCCAGTCGGGGGTGCATGAGAAGCAACCAAACATTGATGTTTCTCTCCCTTTTTCCCTCCCTTCCCTTCTCTCAGAATAAATAAATAAAATCTTAAAAAAAAACAAAAATTTATACAACTCAGCACCCAAAGAACAGTTTAAAAATGGAAAATGAATCTGAATAGACACGTCTCCAAAAAATATATATATAAATGGTCATAGGCATATGAAAAGACGCTCAGCATCACTAAGTATCAGAGAAATGCAACTTAAAACCACAATGAGATTATCATACCTGTCAGGATGGCTACCATCAATAAACCAACATACAAGAAGTGCTGGTGAGGATGTGGAGGAAAGAGAACCCTCATGCACTGTTGGTCAGATTGCAGGTTGGTGCAGCCACTGTGGAAAGCAGTATGGAGATACCTCAAAAAATTAAAAATGGCACTGCCACTTTCTTATGATGCAGCAGTTCCACTTCTGGGAATGTATCCGTAGCTACTTGTTATTAAGTGACAGTTTTTAATATATCACTGACTTGTAGCCATATTAAAGATCCCAGTTTGCAAAATTAATGCTGATTGCTTCCATTTTTAGTATTACTTTGCTTTTAATCCTTTCAGCAGGTGCCTTTCTTTCACTTTGTTGAAGCCATGGGTAGGGAGGGAGGGGTGCAAATGAAAAAAAGAGAACTGATGACTAACTGACAAGTGTTGCAGGGAGAAATGGTTGCATTTCAACTGCACCAGAAACAGGCAAAAGAAGAACATGGAGAGTAAGGTAAAGAAATGGGAAGAATTCTGTGTTGGTGGTTGCACCCCTACTTAGGAACGATATTGCTGCCAGACAATAAATGGTAGCAAAACACTGCCAATAAATTTCTTACCTGATAGAGAAACCACTCTTGAATTAGTATTGAGTTTTATTTTGTACTCTGGTGGTAGAATATTCTTGCCTCATTTAAATTGACTTACAGAAGTTAAAAAACTCTTGTTCTTTGAAGTAGCCTTATATTTTTCCACAGTAGTGGGATTGGTATCTTTTTTTTTTTTTTTTTTTTTTTTCCTTTTTGGTTGTTAGTTAGGGGATAATTTGTATTTCATTTAATGGTGATAAATCATTGCTGGTGTTTCTTCTTACAGTAAGGTTATGCTAGTAATAGCTGTGGAGTGATAGGTCTAGCTTTGGAAAGGTGTGCCCTTGCGTTTAGAGGTTAATCCTTCTGTCCACAAATGGCTGGATTGATCCTGTCCTTGGAACACTTCTTGGGCATACTTATCTGCAGATAGAGACAGAGGCCTGCCCAAATTTAAATAAGATTTTGCATGCTCTCTGATGATTTTCACAGTATCTCTTAAAGTGGAATTGCTTTAAAAGAAGTGCAAAAGCATTTGCTAGAGGAAATATTTTGAAAATTTTTCAGATTTGGATAACTGATGGTGCTGATGTTTGCTGTTTTGTCTATTGTTGTAGGGTCTGTTATAATGTACTTTTTAATTTTTTGCTTTATTTTTTGTTAGCAGTTTGTTTTTTTTCCTTTGACAAGGTTGGGAGTTTTTTTTGTAGCTGCCTTTTTTTTTAACTTGATGGGTTTGGGAGTAAATTATAATAGATAAGAATTTTTTTTCCACTTCCACAGACTATCCCTTGCATTTCTAAAGGGAGTATCTAATTGAAAGTGGCAGTTGTTCGTTCAGGTTAGGAAACTTCCTGTTATTTCATGTGGTGTAGTTCAGTTCCTGGTTTTCAGTAAAGGGACTAATTTCATTTGCTCTGTCCAGCATACCACATCTGCTCTGTCTTAGAACTGTTTTTGTTTTATTTAGCTCAACCTCTCCAGTGTACTTCATGTATGTGAAATATTAAATTTAATAATTAAATATTTTTTTGTTTTTACCTGTTAAAGCAGGTAGGGACAGAATGTAATGTCATTGGTCTTCTTCAGAAACGTTATCTTTCATTCTTATTTTACACTAGGGAATATTTAAGATTTAGATAAAACGTATTAATTTAGGAAGGTCACTAATAAAGGATATTTATTGCTTACTCATTGAAAAAAATCAATTTATGAATAACTTTCAGGGTTTTCTGAAAAGGAAGGAAAATATTGAAAATATTAATATAGAAAAGTCTAGATAATCTTCAAATGCTATTTTTTAACCTTTTTTAGATCTTATTTATTTTTTGAGAGAAGAAAAAAAAGGGAGAAAGAGAGGGAGAAAAACATCAATTGCTTGCCTCTTGCTTGCACACTAACTGGGGAATGAGCCCGAGGCATGTGCCCTGACTAGGAATCGAACCAGCGACCCTTTGCTTCGCAAGGCAACACCCAATCAACTGAGCTACACCTGTCAGGGCTAGAATGATATTTTTTAATCTTGGTGGCATTCTTTTTTTTTTTTTAATTCTCACCCAAGAATATGTTTATTGATTTTGAGAGAGGGGGGAAAGGAGGGAGGGAGGGAGGGAAACGTCAGTCAGGGTTGTCCTTTCGTATGTGCCCTTTTCGGGGATTGAACCCGCAACTTAGGTATGCGCCCTGACTGGGAATTGAACTTGCAGCTGTTTGGTGTACATGATGATGCTCCAGCCAACCAAGCCACCCAGCCAGAGCTAAATCTTCATGGCATTCTTTCTTCCTTTTTTTTTCTTTTCTTTTTTTTTTTAAATTTTCTAAAATTTATGTTTAGTGAGTGGGAAGGAGGTAGAAAGAGAGCAAGAGAAACATCGATATGAAGAAACATCAATCACTTGCTTCCCACATGCACCCCAACCAGGAACCAAACCGACAACCTAGGCATGTGCCCTGACCGGGAGTTGAACCAGTGACCGTTCGCTTTGCGGAGCAGTGCCCAACCAACTGAGCCATACCAGTCTGGGCTCTGTAGCATTCTTGAAAATTAATCCTAAATATTATTAGTAAACATTTTTGGGAGGAAGCATGAGAGTTGCTTAAATCTAAATGTTCAGGAACTGGAAAGCGCTATTTGGTAAACCTAAGAAGCAGATGTTTTTAGTTATATAAGAATTGGCTGTTGGTTTTTAAATTATGCCAATTGTCAAAGCTATTGAAAAAAATTTTTTAAACTTTAAAAATTTTCATTGATTTATCCCATAGAGAGAGACAGAGAGAGAGACAGATA
The DNA here is from genome assembly GCF_987537825.1 of Furipterus horrens. Lineage (NCBI taxonomy): Eukaryota > Metazoa > Chordata > Mammalia > Chiroptera > Furipteridae > Furipterus > Furipterus horrens. Next base: position 155,508,092 of record NW_028327173.1, read on the forward strand.
AGGAGAAGGGACGTGGGGGAGAGAAACATCTATGTTGGAGCAGCGTCAGTGGGTTGTCTCCCATAAGCCAAACCTGCACCCTAGGCCTGTGCGTCGCCTGGAATCACACCTGTAATGTTTCAGTTTATGGGATGACTCTCCACCCAACTGAGCCACATTATCCAGGACTACTACTGAAAATCTGAAAATATTTATACTTACTTTAACTGTGCCTCCTTAAGAGTACAGAGAGAGAATTGCCGACAAGAGGCCTCATTAATAAATATTAAGGGAGTGTTGTTTGAGAGTTTGTAATAGGCATAGCCAAACACAATTTCTTCATCATTTTAATACAGTTAAGCTGAGCTTACAGGCTGGCTTTTTGATGAGTTTATGTCAAAAAATTAATAAAACAAGTCATAGTATTTTTTGGTTTTACTTTGTATTTTGTTTTTATCAGAGAAAACTTATTGTAATGATTAGATTTTATTTTGTATTTAAAAAAAATTGTTAGTTGCCAGGACTGATATATTTTTCCACTATAATTTTCAATTGACACAATATTGAACAAACTGTATACTATTATTGAAATTGCATAGTGAATGGCCCTTTTTATTTATTTAGTCTTTAATCTAGAAGAATAAACTCAACCAAAACATGAGCTACTTTTAGGCTAGACAGACACATTATAGCTGTTACCAACAGATTTATTGCCCCCAAAGCTCTTGGTGACTGTCTCTCCATGAGCCAAAAATGGATATTTTTGACCTTCTGGTTTTTCTTTATTAAATTTTGGTTAATGTATCATTTGTGTTGAATTGTGCTAGTAGGCTCTATTTGCAAAGTTATACTGACAAGTTGTGGCGAATTAGATCCGGTAACTACTTAGCGGAGTCTCACTGCACTGCTGTCATGTTGAACTAACGTTGATTTAGAAATAACTTGATTGAAGGTACATATGAGTGACCTCTTAGAGAAGTGATTTTTTTAACTTCGTTATGCTTATTAGTAAATTATGTGCCAAAATTTTGTGTTTTTTTAAGGTATTTTATATTGGTGTTTTGTTTTCTATCATTTGACTTTTAGTTATTCAAGGTTTTCTCATATGTAAAACTTGTTTTATGTCTAACATGTTTGAAGGCAGGTAGTTATTGTAAAATAGAGGTGGAAGCAAAAACATCTCATTTTAAAACAAAAGAAAACTATGTAGATTGATATGCAATTTGTTTTACTGCTTCTGAGACTAGAGAAAAGTAAAACTGGGTAACATATTTGCAATAGCAAAGTATATTATGCTCTTGAAAGCTTTGCTTTTTGGCACTTATAAACAAATAGTATTTACACTTCTTACAAGGTGCCTTACAAATAAGTGAAACTGTTACCTACTGGAATTTTTTACCATGCTAATGGTATAATGAGATACTTTTTAAACATTTAGAAAATAAGTTGTGTATTTATGTAGGTTATAAGATTTTTAAAATACTTTATTCACTCATAATAATGTCTTCATCTAAATTTTTTTGTTTTAAGTACCATGATTTTAATGTCTTTAGCATTAGAGCTTTGAGCAGTGGCCAGTACTAACAGTATAGGGTGGCTTTCCTGTAATTTTAGGACTACATTCATTCAATACTTGGACCTGCAAACATCAAAAAAGCTATTGAAGAAGCTGAAAGACTTTCTGAAAGCCTTAAACTCAGGTACAGACATTATTATTTTCAAATCTTTAAAAGAATGAAAACTTGGAACATAAAAATAATATTTAGAATTTGTCTATTTATGTTGATCATGCATATAAATCCCAATTCCTAAAAATGAGTCCTGTTTTAACAGGATACAAAGTTAAAATCTTTTGCCCTTTCGCTTATATTATGTTCATGTGTTACCATTAACATTTTACTGAAGTTTTTAAAATACTTAAATAACAGATTATTAAGGTAAGCATTGATATAGTTTAGCACTCAGGTCCCTTTTTTTCTCCTAAATGTCTAACAGCATTCTTCAGAAAAATCATCATTCCTCCTGTGTTCCCTGTTCTAATGTACTACTGGACTCTGGTCTTATGGGAATAAAGTATTCACTATAGTTTTGATCTGCCTGGTTGTAGAAGTTATATATGTTTCAAAAAATCTGATTCTAGTATTTGCCATGCCTGGTTTATCAGACTTATAGTATAATTAGAAATCAAAAATGACATGTTACTATTTTAGTTCAGTATTTTTCTTAATACTTTTCATACTTGGATCAATTAACTATTACAGTTATTTACACAATAGCCTTTACTTAGAAAGTATCTTTTTTAACTACTGTGCTCCCTTCATCCTTTCTAGAAATTACTAATCTTGGATCTGGAATATGTCAAGGTGGATGATATCACTTTGAATCACTATTCTCTCTCTCCTTTAGCCCGTTAATTAAGTAAAATAGAATTTCCCCTCTTCTTTGGATTACCAATTATTAACTGTTTTCTCCTTGACTTGCCTAGTTTTTTCCCTAATCATACTATAACAATAATCATGTTCTTTATTTTCTCTGTCTTTTGAGCTTTAAGTCCTTTCACTTATTTGTTGTCTGTACATTTTAATATTTTGAATGACTTTATAAGTGAATGAGGCTTACAGTTAATTTTAGGATTTTAGTATTGTAAGTCTTTTCAAAAGGAAATTGCAGCAGATTTGAATTATTAAAAGGTGGAAATTAGTGGGAGGGAAAGCAACAAAAGCATTAAACAACTTCAACTTCAGAGCATAGAGTTTCTTTTCAAGATTTTTGGGCTATTTGAAATAAATCTACAGAGGGCAAATTTACAAGTTGTGGCTTGTAATGAACGATAGAAGTATTGAATTTCAGTTGGAGGGAGAACATATGGACCCAAGCAGGGTACGAGTGTTATGTAACTGGAACTCCTTTACTTTCCATGATCATTGCAATAAGATATCTTTACTTCTTTTTTCAACTAGATATGAAGAAGCTGAAGTGCGGAAAAAACTTGAAGAAAAGGACAGACAGGAGGAAGAGCAACTGGAGAAGCAGAAAAGACAGGAAACAGGAAGAGAGGATGGTGGCACATCAGCTAGAAGTCCTTTGGAAAGTGTATTGGATTCCAAAGACAAAACCCAAAAGGTATTGCAAATTTATTCTGTGAGATAGAAAGATTCTTCTCAGATTATTTGCTTAAGAAGAGTTAAGATATCACTACAACATTCTTTTAGGCAACAAAGGTAAAATTTGATCTTTTTATTAGAAATTGAATTGAATGAAATTGTAGCTTCAGTTGGTCCTGTTACAACTTTTTGGTTTGTGGTTACCATGAGATTCATATGTTAACAAGCTGTGTTTATTACAGTCTCTCAAATTGATACTCACAACTACATTTTAAAAACACTTTTTTAAATGTTAATGAAGACTCCAAGATTATTGTAATATGGGAGAGCGATGGAACTCAGCAAAGCTTAAACAAAATGTGGGAGGATTTTTAAATGCTAATTAGCTAATGGAAAAGTGTTGGAGTATGTCAGGGTGGGAGGCTGGTCAATGTGAGAGGTCATCTGTGTTTGCTCATTTTCTGATATGGAAATTAGGCCCCTATCTCCCAGAGACTGGGACATAGGGGCCCTATTTTTTATTTTTTTAAATTTTTTATTGTGGTAAAACACACATAGTATAAAACTTAACCCCTTAACCATTTTTAAGTGCACAGTTCAGTGGTATTGAGCACATTCACATTGTTGTGCAGCCGCCATCACTGTCCACCTCCAGAAGGACCTGTGTCTTGCAAAACATAAACTGTGTCCATTAAACAATAAGTCCCCGAGCCCCCTACTCCCAGCTCCTGGCATCCTCCATTCTATACCTGTCTGTGCATTTGACTACGCTAGGCACCTCATGTACGTGGAATCATATACTATCTGGAAAGCTCTACATTTTCCCTAACCCCTCACATTTATGTTTTGGAGATCCTTTATACCTTTTGTGTGCATCTGTGTGCCTGTATTCCCTATTATAGTCACATATGATCATACTCTTTGTCTTTTAACCTTCATACTAGCTTTATACTTGGTTGATTCACTACTTTTACTAAATGTTTGCCTTTATCAATGAGTTTTTTTCTTTCTGATACTTTTTTTTTTTTTTTTTTTACTATTGACCATTTCTTTTCTGCTTAAAGAAGTCCCTTTAACATTTCTTGTATTGCTGGATTAATGGTGTTGAACTCCTTTAGTTTTGCTTGTCTTGGAAACTATATCTTTTTTAATCATGAATGATAACCTTGCTGGGTAGAGTATTCCTAGGATTTGATTGCAGGTTTTCCCTTTCATCACTTTGACTATTTCATGCCAGGGAATACCCAAATTTTTATTTCATTGTAAGAAATACTCTTTCATTAAGGTAAATAATGAACTTCTATAACAATTTGTGCTTTTAAATTATATTTAGCCAATAACTGAAGAAAATTTTGAAGAAATGTCATATGATTCATATATGCTGCTAGTTATTTTAGCTGTTAACTACTACCAGAGTAACCTGGTAAATACCATTACTGTCTGTATTTTTATAAAATGCCAGTACCCTGAGCCCTTCATTTTCTAGGCTTCAGTTTCAATGAAGTATTAAAGTTGAACTTTTTGTTTTTATGAAAATTTTTGTTTCTGTTAAGTTGAAGCTCTTTTTTTTTTTCCTGTGAAATAGGTAAATGGTGAAAAGAATGAAAAAAATGAGACCACACAGAAAGGTAAATATGTACAGAGAGAGGGAGTTCTTTTAGGTTATTCCTCAGATCTTCTCTTAATCAGAATGAGCTTCAGATTTTATACAGTGAGATTCCAACATTGTGTCTAATCTGTATGAAAGCTGTGTCATTTTTCCAAGTTTGTACAGATACACTGAAAATATATTATATTCTGAATTTCTATATCATGGGTGATATTTATGATAATATGCAATTGAAAACATCAAAACCACAGTTTATACTTGTCATTGTTTTCTTTTCAGGATAGTTTAGCATAGTGGTTAAGAGCATGGCTTCTCAGAAGTGAGACTGCCTGGGTTTGAACATTGGCTCCTCTTCTGAATTTCCTTGTGATCTTGAGCATGTTACTCAATCTCTTTAACTTAATTTCCCATTTTTAAAGTGGGGATAATAATAGTACCTAGTTCATAGGGTGATTGTGAGGAGTGAATGAGTTAATGTATGTGAAACTCGTATAATACATAGTAAACTTTATATAAGTATTAGCTTTGACTACTTATGACTCCAGGTTGAAAACTTTAATTATTTAAAAGTCTTCTTTACTCCCTTAAAAAATCTAAATAATTTTGATATTATCCACAGGCGGTGTGGATGCTCTAGTCACACATACATCACCTAAAGAACAAGACTCAGGCAGTTGCCTAAGTTTTCCTCTCAGAAAAGGTTTAATTTAAACATTAATTGTTTGTAACACTAAAATAAATTCTTTAAAATATTGCCATACAACAATAAAAGATAAACTTAGTAACATATCTTCCTAAAAGCTGTTACCAATTCATTCTTAGATTTGTTTTTATCCTTATGTTCCTTTGTATCTCATCCTACTTTGATACTACCCATCTAGTGGTCTGTTCTCAACCTGTTTAGATGGTTGTCTTGTCAGAATGATCTTGATGGTTAGAAAGGGAAGGAGGATGGTTATTAGTAACTGAATATTTTAGCTTAGGAGATACTGTGAATAGTTCTCATAATTCACTGCCAAAGAAATACTTCTGTACGTATTAAGCTCTCTTGTAGTGCTTTTTGATCTTTTACTTTAGATTGTAGAAGCTGAAAGAGGGAAATAGCAACATAGTGACTATTTATTTTGGCTAAAAATTAAAGGGCTTGATAATAAATAATTTAGGCTTTGGGGGAGGGGAACCTGCGGTCTTTGCTGCTGTAGCATGAAAGCAGCCACAGACAATATGTAAACAAATGAATATAGCTGTGTTCCAGTAAAAACAGGACGCCATAGTTTGCCAGCCCCTCTCATGGAACACAAATAACAGGCTTTTGGCTTGTGACTCCAGAAATACTTGAAAAACTAAAATAGCCCTCATAAAACCCCATTAGAGACTTTTAAAAAAGAATTTAGACCCTTTCAAGAATTTTTGAGCCATAGATGTTTCTTCTGGTTGATATTTTTTAAATGGTTTAATTTTTTTTTTTTTAATCCTCACATGAGGATATGTTTACTGATTTTAGAGATAGAGGAAGGGAGAAAAAGGGAGCTACCATACGCTTCCAAATTAGGGATCAAACCCACAACTTAGATATGTGCCCTGACTGGGAATTGGAACTGCAGCCTTTTGATATACAGGACAGTGCTCCAACCAATCAACTGAGCCACCTGGCGAGGGCTAAAATGGCTTAATTTTAAAAAACAGAGTATTTTCATGAGATACACACATTAATTTCCTTTATTTTGTACCAGTAACACAGCCAATACCAGAAGTAATTATAAACTCAACAGCAAGTTTTGGTACTTAAGTCTTTATTAATGGAACATTGAGTTAGTTTCTTGATAAATGTCAAAAACACATATTTAATGTTAGTTTAAAAGGTAATAAATGGTAGGATGGAATAGTGGGTATGTGACACCCAGTACATTTCACTTTTCAATAAAACGCTATGCTTTTCTGTGTTTAGCGATATGACAGAACTGGGTGTTACTTGTCAGTGATATTATTTCTATTGATTCCAAGGTTCAATCACAGCAAAGGAACTGTACACAATGATGATGGATGAAAACATCAGCTTGATTATAATGGATGCTCGAAGAATGCAGGATTATCAGGATTCCCATATTTCAAATTCTCACACTGTTCCTGAAGAAGCCATCAGTCCAGGGTGGGTCATTATGTATTTAGATAAAATGGTAAACTGTGGATAGTAATAAATATTAATAATTAGCATCCAATCTAAGAGACAAAATCGTGTTTTCTTTTCCCATTGACCTTTTCACTTTTTGCTCCTAGTGGCATACCTCACCCTTCCTGAATAGTAGTGTAAAAGACATTCATTCCAGTATGGCTGTTTTCTGCTATCTGTGGCATTCAGGGTCTTATTAGAAAAGAAATGAAGCTGCCCTTGTGTGCTGTCTCTTCCCAGGTGTTTGTTGACTAATTTCTTGTACTATTTTTTATGTGTGAGCTTTTGTTTTTTGTGTTTGTTTTTTTTAAGGTTTTATTTCTTTATTTTTAGAGAGGAAGGGAGGGAAACAGAGGGAGAGAAACATCGTTATGTGAGAGATTGGTTGCCTCTCACACGCCTCCAACCAGGGACCTGGCCTGCAACCCAGACATGTGCCCTGACTGGGAATCAAAGCGACAGCCCTTTGGTTCACAGGCCGGTGCTCAATTCACTGAACCACACCAGCCAGAGCTATGTGTGAGCCTTTGAAGCATATGCACCAAATGGACCGAAGTTGTGAACTAATTGAATTGTTTTATAATTCGAAATTTCTTATACTATTATCTGTGGTAAGAGAACATGCAGATACGTTTTTGAAGATGAAAAAAACAATATAGTTAAGTGAGTAAGAGGGTATAGGGTCTAAAATCAGAAGCCCATGTTTCCCTCTGAAAAATGGGGGTAATAATGGTACCTATCTCAGAGGTTTTGAGAAATTTAAATGAGAAATCTTATACATACATTTAGCACAGTTCCTTAATAAAAAATAAGGCCCAGGCTGCTGTGGCTCAGTGGATTGAGCGTCAGCCTGCAAGCTAAGTATTGCTGGTTCGATTCCCAGTCAGGGCACATGACTAGGTTGCACGTCAGGTCCCCGGTTGGAGGCACAAGTGAGAGGCAACCACACAGTGATGTTTCTCTCCCTCTCTTTCTCCTTTCCCCTCTAAATAAATACATAAATAAATAAATATTTTTAAAAAGACTTAATAAAAATTTTTTTCCCTTTTGATAAGAAGGTTTTAACCTATAAAATTAAAGTTACTTGCATAAATATACTTATATATTAGAAATTATCACAATAGTGACTAGAGTGAAAACTCCAGCTCCAGAGCTATTTTCACTGTTTTGACTATTATATGACCTTCCTGGGTCTTAGTATATGGGATTGGATTAGGTAAAATCTGTGGTTCATAGTAGGACTAACTTAACATTAAGAAGGTCGAGTCGGCAGCCATCCGTCTCGAGAGACGATGGTGTAGCTTCTTAAGAGTCTATCTGCACCGCCGAGAATGGCTGTGCAGTCCGACTCGGGAGTGACACGGTATCTGTCTCCTCCCGTGTTGAATCGACATCTTGCGATGAAGCTACAGAGCCTGGGCAGGGTGATATGGAGGGTCTGCTGTTGCCCATGCAGCAGACCCCCCCCTCTCTTTGCAGCTGAAGGGTCCAAGGGAAAGACGGAGTCAATACAGCTTGGCTTCAGGTACGCCGCAGGAGTTGCCGGTGTTGACTACAACGTCAAACCGCCTTAGGGACTCCGGCTCCGGATTTTCTGTCGGGGTTTACTCCCTTAGCCTTTCCCCTGAAGAGGTATGCCGCAAGGCAGCGGAGGTTTTTTGGAATCAGAGTTTTCCTTCTCTCATGTGTCCTGACTGGAAGATCGAACCAGCGACACTTAGCTCGCAGGCCGACGCTCAATCCACTGAGCCAAACCAGCCAGGGTCCATTAAGAAGGTATATTATTTAAATTAGGTAATAAAATTTGCCTAATATTTGGTGCATTTCAGATGTTTGCTAAATGTTTGACCTGAAAAATAGCATGCATTGTAAATACGCCACCTAAATACGCTACCTATCTGTCTAATCTCTGTATCCATCTCTCTATTCTTAATTGAACAGTTTAGGTTGATGATTACTTTTTTACAAAACAAGGTGGCCTCTGCCATTCCCTCTGTTATTTCTCTACCCTAAACCACTAAATGGATTAGTAAGTAGTACACTATTTAAATATGAGATTCAAGTGCTTAGTCTAATCAAGTAGGTATGAATATATTCCCGGTCAGCTTAATCATTTCCCAAAATGTGAGATTTGGACTATTGTGGAACTCAAGATGAGTTTAGGTTGAAGACTAAGAACAATGAATTGCATACCAAGAAAAGTATTCCTCTTTAATTTCTGTTTCAGTCCTGAATTAGTTAAAAGAAGTTCAGTTTGGGGCTAGCATTCCTTTTTAATACTTGCTTAATCTTTCTTACCAGAAAGCAGGCCTCAGAGCTTTCTGTAGGCAGCAGTAGCCACAGCGAGGTGATGGTGATTACTGTACTTCTTCATTGTCTATTTTTAAGTTTTAACAGTAAGAATGCTTACGTAAGTATTTAGCTCAGTGAGTTTTCAAAAACTGAATGTTCCAATTTAGTTAGTATCTGGACCAAGAAACAGCAACATCATCACTGCAGAAGCCCCTCATGTGCCACCTGTTAGTTACCGCCCATATCCCCCACACACACACCCCACCCAGGGAACCACCACTTCTAACAGAGTAGATTAGTTTTTGTCTGTTTTTGTAGTTTATATAAATGGAACCATACAATCTACAGTCTTTATATCTGGCTTTTTGTACTCAACCTAATGTTTGTGAGAGTTATCTATATTATTGTGTGCACTTGTAGTTTGTTTATTCTTATTGCTATATGGTGCTCTCTTATGTGAATATAGCATTATTTATTGATCTATTTTATTTATTTTTAGGATTATCCTTTATTGGATATGAAGCTGTTTTTCCATGTATATAGGAATATACATTTTCCTGTTAAATTTATTTAAGTAAAGGATCACTTCTGATTAATTAAAATATTAAATAATAGAGCAAAGTTGCAGCAATGTGTGAAGATAATACAGGAAAGAGTGAACTTTGGGAAATACTGGTTGATGCTATTGTTTTCCAAAATGTTTTCTGCAGAATACTAATCTTGGGTTTTTAGATAAAAAGTATTTAGGCAAATATATCCCTGCAGTCAGGAATAGTCCTTAAGAATATCACATTTCCATTTTCCTCATTCTTGGTTGACTAAGCATCCTTCTAATCTCAATATATCAGGTGAGAATTATTATGAGGCAGTGTTTTATATTTCTTTTTTTGTCTTTATATTCTGTTAGGTACAGTAAACAACATTATTGTGTACAGGATTTTTAAAAAACAATCTAAACCACTTAGTTTTACTTATGAATAAGAAGTACATAGTGATGAGGACATTGAGATAATAGAATTTGGGGGAGGAGCCGTGTGGCAGGTCTATTCTAAGGACCTTAGGAAGAACTTCAGCTTTTCTGTGAGCAAGAGAGGAGATGAACAGCAAGCTTTAAGATAGAGTTGATAAGATTCACAGTTGATGATGTACGAGCCAACACAACAAAGCAGCTAAGAATGTAGACATGTACCAGATTGCCCAAATTTGAATTCTGGCTTTACTTGACAGCTGTAACCTTGGGAAAAATGACTTAATCTCTTTGTGCCTCAGTTTCCCCATCTATAAAATGGGGATAACAATGCCTACTTTATAGTATTGTGAGGAAGTCAGTGAGATTCAGAATCTAGTGTTTAGAATAGTAAACGCTATATGTGGGTTAAGTAAATAGTTGGGTATTTGATTAACTATCAATTATCTGTATACATGTATAAGAGAACTGAAATGTTACCCAGGTGATCCCCCAATTGTTTACACTTGACTTAGAGAGATGCTCAGAGGAGTTCCTCTATTTTCAGTTTAGGTCACCCCCCTGTTTTTGTAAAGGGTCAAAATTGTTCCTACTTCTTTTACTCTCTACTAAAATATATGCCAATTTTATGCAGTTGTTAAGCATTTTAGGATATTTAATATCTTAGCATACAGTCTGACCTTAGAAAGGAATCTGTCTGTCTTAAAGTTTGCTATGGTGTGATACAGACTAGAACAAAACTCATTGTCTTATATTAGTATATTAAGACCAATTGCCTACTTTTGCCTAATACATATGTTAATATATTTCAGAGTCACTGCTAGTTGGATTGAAGCAAACCTCCCAGATGACTCTAAAGACACATGGAAGAAGAGAGGGAATGTGGATTATGTGGTACTTCTTGACTGGTTTAGTTCTACAAAAGATTTACAACTTGGAACAACTCTACGGAGTCTGAAAGATGCACTTTTCAAGGTTAGCAAGTTTTCTTGTTAGTTTATTATAATTGCAAGCCTTCTCTGGTTGATAGAAAGGTATGTTGACTAGTTTATCTTAAGGACAAGAAATTCGTTTTGCTTTAGTTGTAGATTTTGGGGTGGGGGGGCGGTTTAAAAGACTGATTTTGAATTACCAAATAAGAGTTAACTTTTCTATATAAAGGCAGATGTTAGAATTTTCAGAAATAGTTGCGAAAAGGTTTTGTTTTGTTTTTTTTTCTTTAAGACTTAGATTATGAGACAAAGACAAAGAAAGAAGTCACTAAGGAAAAAAAGATTAATAGATTTGACTTCATAAAATGAAAACTTAAGTGTGAAAAAATACCATAAAATCAGAAGGCAGAAGACAAACAGAAAGATATTTGCAACAAATACAGCAGTGATTTAAGGCTACCTAAAATCCAAAGAGCTTTTATAAGTCAATAAGAAAAGTACTTAAGATACAATGATAAAATAAATAGTGGGCACAGACATAAACAGAAAAGGAGATAAGTGATAAAAATGGTCAGCTTTACTAGTAATCAGAGAAATGCAAATTAAAATAGTGCCATTTTTACTGATCTAATTAACCAAGATAAAAATACTGTTTATTTTGATTTTATTTATTGATTTGAGAGAGAGAGGGAGATAGAGACATCAATCTGTTATTCCACTTATTTATACATTCATTGGTTGATTCTTATATGTGGCCTGACTGGGGATTGAACCTGCAACTCTGGCATATTGGGGTGACACTCCAGCCAACTGAGCTACCTGGCCAAGGCCAAAAATACTCCATTTAATTTGTTTAATAATTTAACAATGATGGCATTGAATGCTGGTGAGAATGTGATAAGGATAAAACTCAGTCTGCTGGTAGGGTTGAGGTAACATTGCCTTCCAGGAGGGCAGTCTTAAAAGCCTTGAAACAGTTCATGCTTTAAAATAGGGAATCTGGAATATACACAAGGATAGGATGCTATATGAAACTGCCAATGTTTACCTAGTTTTGACCTACAAAAGGAGCAATTTCATTAAGTTTATCCTAAGATATTTGAAAATTTAGTTTATGATAAAGGTGACGTAACAAATCAGTGAGGAAAAGATGGATCGAAATGAATGGTTTGGGGACAGCAGGCTATCCAATAAGTTAAAAAAAAAGAAAAAGAGGATCTCTACCTTATTTCTTAGACCACACTAGACTCCAAATTGGTCAAAGATACACTTAAATGTGTTGAATGAAACAGTGAACTACTAGGAAAAAGCATTAGTAGGTATTTTTATTAATAAAAGAGAGTCTAAAAAGAGAAAAGCAGCATCATAAAAGTTTCAGTGTTTTGTTAAAATGAAGTTTAAAAAGTATATCTCTGTAGAAAACTAAGGATAAACTCTGAAATGTTAAAAATTGTATCTCTGGGTTGTAAGGTTTTGGGTGATTTTTATTTTGTATAAACTTATTTTTCTTCTATGTGGTTGTAAAAACCTGATCTATCCATTTGTTTTATTTAATATTGAATTTTTAGTTCAACTCATTTTTTTACCATTTAGAAGATGAATCTTCAAGAGAGCAATTTTAGAATTCAGGTTTGTCGTGTTTTTAGCTGCCATATTAAAAACATTATTTCCTTATTTTATAGTGGGAAAGTAAAACTGTCCTGCGCAATGAGCCTTTGGTTTTAGAAGGAGGTTATGAAAACTGGCTCCTTTGTTATCCCCAGTACACCACAAATGCTAAAGTCATTCCACCCACACGAGGCAAGACTGAAGAGGTGTCTATCTCATGTATGTATGTGAAAATTTTTGTCTACAGTTGCTTCAGTAAAATAAACTTGAAATTGTCTATGTTCTCAGGATAATGTTCTTGGTTGTGTGTGCATTGGTTCTCAGGCATAAAAAATCCAAGATGTACATAGCCTGGAAGTTAAAGTTTTAATTCTTTAAGACTGTTGTCACCTCATTTAGTTTACATATAACTATCCACATATAACATGCATGAGATATGTCAGTACTGTTTATGGGATTTGCTCTTCTTTCAATTTATTATTATTCTTTTTGGGATTTTAGTGGATTTTACTTATCCCTCACTGGAAGAACCAGTTCCTTCTAAACCTGCTGTACAAATGCCACCTGCTATAGAAGTAGATGAAAATATAGAATTGATAGATGATCAAGATGAGAGAATGAGACCATTGACTCTGTCAGCTCCAGTTGAACCAATTGCTAAGTCTGGTGTTTCACCCATAATTCAGCCAGTGCCTATTGTAAAGAATTTTCCACAGGTATGTTCTTGATTTTCTTTTAATTTATTCTCTTTTCTGTTAATATTATATTAACTATATAGGCTAGAAATGAAGTTTTATATATAACCTTGAATATTTTAGAAAGAAAAATATCAATGAGAAAAATCTATATGTTTTGGTAGTTTTTTTGCTATAAAATATTTTCATTATAATTATGTTCTGTTGCCACAACAGAATAGATAATGCGAAGGGTTTTTAAACCCAGCTGGCAGTCTTATTTACTACAGTCAATGCCAATAAAAGATTATATTATTACCATAGTGAACTTGAACACTTTCAAGTTTGGGGGAGGGTGTGTGCTATTTAATTCATAATATTTTCCCATATTGTTTGGCTTACAGATGATAAATATGTAATGCCAGTATTTTGGTTTTGAAACAATACTTTAGTTCTGTTTCCTTAGAATTTGACACATAAATAAGAGACATGTTTTAACAATAATTATCTAAAAATTTTTAAATAACCAAGATGTTACAATAAAAATTTGCAGCATTTTTTTCTTCTTTAGATTTTTTGTAAGGAAAAGTTAATTCTCCCCTAGCATTTTTCAATAAGATTTTTTTTAGCATTTATATAATTAAACCATGGATTCTGTCTGATTATTAGAAGGAGAGACTTGTACAAAATTAGCCATAGCATAGGGCATAATATCATAATTGCTCTAATAGTTACTGGAGCAAAGAGCAAGGAGACAAATTTTGACTGAGGGTATCAGAGGTCTTTATGGAGTTTTTATTTGGGCTTTAAGAGTTCAGTAAAATTTGAGAATGGAAAAGACAGTAGAAAATTGTATGGCTAAAGGTTCAGAGCATGCTCTGAGACCAGTGAGGAGTTTTGACATGTTTGGACACAGCTCTCTGTTGAAGAATGGTGGCTGATAGTAGATAAGATTGGAAAGATAGACAAGAGTCATCAAGAGAGACTTGGATCAGATTGGAATTTTATCCTGTAGGCTCAAGGAAACCCTTTAAAGAATTTTAAACTTGAAAGTAACATGATCGTAGCTATGCTTTTAAGATTAAGGAAAAATGGATTGGGTTACCAAAATGTGGATGGAAACATTTATTTTGGTTTCTATCCAACCTTTTCTAGTTAACCTCATCTTCATAGTGGTTCTTCCCACTTCCTTCTCAAATGCAGAAAACAAGAGGGGAAAATAGATTTTTTTTTTTTAAGTGAAAGGAAAAAAAAGAGAAGTGAGGAACAAAGAAATGATACTTTCCTTCACTAACTTCTTCCTATGGTATTGTATTCTAGAGGAAAAACATACAATTAATTTTTTAAGAACACTATGCAGGTTGATATTGGCAGATATTCTTGTAAGTTCTCATTTTCAGTAAAATGTCTTCTTAAAAAATGATGCCAGCATTGCTTCTAACAATTTTGTAGGTCAAATTTGCAATTAAACTGGAATAATAAACATTTAATTCCTTAAATCAGGAATTTAGATAGTTTACTTCTCAACTTGTATTTATGATCTTCTTTTAAGTATATTTTATTGATTATATTGTTAAATAGTTTCAATTTTTTCCACTTTGCTCCCCCCCGCCCAGTACCCACCCTGCCCCAGCAATCCCACCTCCCCCAGTTCATGTCCATGGGTTGTGCATACAAGCTCTCTAGCTTCACCCTTCATCCTTAAAATATATATATTTTATATATATATATATAAGGATTGATTAATTTTTTATAACAATCCCTCCCTCTCAGATTTAAGACCCTTTACAATCTTACAAAGGACAATGGGCGAAGGTCTTGTGCTCCTCCAGCTGCTTCAAGCTGGACATGGTCATCGTCCTACCTACCCTTGGGTCCAGAAATCCCTAATAAGAGTGGGGGTGTGGAGGGGAGGGTGGCCTTCCCACATGGGGAAGGATTGTGCAGACTCCAGGTCAGTTGGCTGTCCCAGACAACAGCGTGCTTGGTTTAACAGGCTGACATCCTTGTTGTATTCTCTGGTTCAGTTTTGCTTGTTTGTTTGTATTGTTCATTAGTCACCTGTAATAGGTGATAGTATAAGGTATTTTTCTTCCATCGCCTGGTGTATTTATGATCTTATCACAGGAATATTTTATTCATTCTCACAGCAATATATTTATTTATTAAATGTCCAGCACAATCTCTACCCTCTTGGAATTTATATTCTAGGAGGGAAGAAGCTTTTAAATAATTACAGTGATTTCATCAGGATTCCAGGAAGTACTATTAGGGAAAAGAATAGGGTATTAAGAGGGTGCATATTAGGGGACTTGGCTCGTTTTAGGAATCCGGAAAGTCTTTTCTAAGGGAGAGATGTTTACACCAAGATTTAATGTGGTGGTGGTAATTAATCTAGATGAACAGCTGATAGGAAGGGGCTTGAGTTGGGAAAGGAGCATATCATCTTTGAGGAAGAAAAATTTTTAAAGGGATTTATAGCTGGATCTGGGAAGTATTATGCTAAATGAAATAAGCCAGTCAGAGGAAGACAAATATCATATGATCTCACTTATATGTGGAATCTAATGAACAAAGTAAACTTAATGAACAGACCTATAGATACAGAGAACAGACTGACAGTTGTCAGAGGGAAGGGATGCTGGGGAAGCTGGGCAGAAATGGTGACGGGATTAAGCAAAGAAGAAAATATGAGAAGAGGTTAAACGGGATAAAATGGTGATGGAAGAAGACTTTGCTTGAGGTGGTGAACACATAATACAATATGCAGATGACGTATTATAGAATTGTACATCTGAAACCTATATAATTTTATTAACCAATGTAACCCCCATAAATTCAATAAAAATTTTAAGCAAATAGGAAAGGATGGCTGGTGCATAGAATGGTGTGAGAGGAGATTGGAGAGAGAGGCAGCAGTGAGACCACCATGGTAAAGATTTTAGATGTAATCTGAGTATAGTGAGTAGTTATTTAAAGTAGGGTTTTAAATAGGTGAGGAACATGGTAACATTTGTGTTTTCAAATGATTACTCTGGCCACATTGTGGAGAAATAGATTAGAAGGGAGGCAAGAGAAGCTGTGTAGAAAGAATGTTGGCATGGACTTGGATGTTGCTACTGGAGATGGAGGGACAGATACAGGAGGAAAATCATCAGACTGCATAAGGGCAGGGGAAAACATAGGAGACTCAGTTTTCTAGTTTGAGCTGTTTAGATGTTGGTTATATCCAGGAGACAACCATGTTTGCGGGGGGAGATGGTGGATTTCAATTTTGGTCCTATAGGTTTGTGGTATATACATGAGACGCCACCATGGAGTTACTGAGTAGGCAGTTGAATAGGTGGAAATGGAACTTAAGGCTAGGTATGCTCAGGTCTAGGTTTTATGTCTTGTAATGAACTCTTCCCTATTCAGAACACATCAGAGTGTATTGAATGTGTGGAATCAAGAGGAAATAAGTGCCAGTGCCTTATGAAAAATGTTGACATTGGGTAATTTATAAATAGATAGTCTGGCAGATGTTGTCTTTACACAGTGGTTCTTTTATCACAACTTGATTTCAAGAACTGAGTTCCTGGATTTTGACAAAAGTATGTTTTGTTCTGTTTTTTTGTTTTATAGATTGATCGTACTAAAAAACCGGCAGTCAAATTGCCTGAAGATCATAGAATAAAATCTGAAAGTACAGATCATGAGCAACAGTCTTCGAATGAAAAAGTTGTTCCTGATCGTTCCACAAAGCCAGTACTTCCCCCTCCAGCTGCCATGTTAACGGATGAAGAAAAAGCACGTGTTCATGCAGAAACTGCTCTTTTAATGGAGAAAAACAAACAAGAAAAAGAACTTCGAGAAAGACAGCAAGAGGAACAGAAAGAGAAACTGAGGCGAGAAGAACAGGAACAAAAAGCCAGAAAGAAACAGGAAGCTGAAGAAAATGAAATCACAGAGAAGCAACAAAAGGCAAAAGAAGAAATGGAAAAGAGAGAAAGCGAACAGGCCAAGAAAGAAGATAAAGGAACCTCAGCAAAGAGGGGCCGAGAAATAACAGGAGTAAAAAGACAAAGTAAAAGTGAACACGAAACTGCCGATGCCAAGAAATCTGTGGAGGATAAAGGGAAAAGGTGTCCAACCCCTGATGTGCCCCCTGCCCCCATGGCAGGAGATTCAAGTTCAGGCAAGGTAAGCAGAAACAAACTGTAAATCGCCGAGTAAGTGAAATAAAATGAACATAAAAACATGAAACCGGTAGCATTCCATAAACAGAGCAGACATTTTAAGTAGTTTTCTAGAGGATTATAAATTTGCACTGATCCATCTACATTTGCTCACGTACTCTTCTTTGATTGGTTGGGAATGAAATTGCTCTTCATGTTTGTGAAATGCAACATGTTTTTCATAATTGAAATGAATAGTACATTCTTTTTATTTTTGATGTATGATCATCAAAAGACTAGAGTAAAATATTGTCTTTCTTTCAGTGTGGAGGAATTGGGTGCTCAATATTTATGTGATAGTTTGTATTTGCTTAGAATACGTCCAAAATTAGTAACAGGTCTGTCATTTTGTTTGTTTGTTCATATAATCAAAAATATTGGCAATAACTCAATTAATGTTCCTTTTCTCTGCCCTGGGCTATCCCCCAAAATTGATTTTTGTAACTACTTTTTGTCAATTTTTTATCTATTATTTTTTGTTGATTTTTTTCCTCTATTATGCAATTAACAATGCCTTTCCCTTTTGAACCCTAAGTAAGTCTTTATAATAGCAGGAATAGTTATAGCTCTGTTATATACATGTAAATGGAAATACATTCTTGGTAATGTGAAAATTACTTTTGATGGAGGGTGAAATACCATATTTGCATATAATTAATTTCTGTACTTCTCAAGCAGCAGTTCAGACATACACTAAATATGACAATTTTTATTAATGCCTCATGTTTCCAGGGAACACTTACCTGGTAACCTTAGCTATCAAAAATGTAGCTGCAATACAAAAACCTTTCTAAACACCCAGAATTAGGGAAATGAAGCCCATGTACTAATACTTTATTCATAGGACAATCAGAACTTATGAGTTCTCACAACTTAAATATTATTCACTTTGTATTTATTATATGCTAGTATTTTCGCTACATCATCTTACTTATTCCTCCTAATGACAACTCCATGAAGTCGGCAGCCGTCCGTCTCGAGAGACGATGGTGTAGCTTCTTAAGAGTCTATCTGCACCGCCGAGAATGGCTGTGCAGTCCGACTCGGGAGTGACACGGTATCTGTCTCCTCCTGTGTTGAATCGACATCTTGCGATGACGCTGGAGTGTCCTCTCCAGTGAAGCTGAAGCTACAGAGCCTGGGCAGGGTGATATGGAGGGTCTGCTGTTGCCCATGCAGCAGACCCCCCCTCTCTTCGCAGCTGAAGGATCCAAGGGAAAGACGGAGTCAATACAGCTTGGCTTCAGGTGCGCCGCAGGAGTTGCCGGTGTTGACTACAACGTCAAACCGCCTTAGGGACTCCGGCTCCGGATTTTCTGTCGGGGTTTACTCCCTTAGCCTTTCCCCTGAAGAGGTATGCCGCAAGGCAGCGGAGGTTTTTTGGAGTCAGAGTTTTCCTTCTCTGATGTGCCCTGACTGGAAGATCGAACCAGCGACACTTAGCTCGCAGGCCGACGCTCAATCCACTGAGCCAAACCAGCCAGGGTTCCATGAAGTATTCAATTTACAAATGAATTTAAGCTTAGAAGTTAAGTAATTTGCCTAAGATCACATATGCAGTGAGATTCCAAAGTCACTTCCTTTCCATCTTGCTATACTTAGAGGCAGTCATAAGAACTTAAAGCATTTATATTTCTGAGGTCATTCAGTATAGGTGCCAAATATCCGTACACATCTGAATAACTCGGGGATTATCATGTATAATGTTTGATTTTTCTTATAACAAATTGAAAAAAAATTAAGATTGCATTCACTGTATGCTCCTTTTAAAAGTGAGCAAAATATGTAATTTATTTTGGAATATATTTTATTAAAGTTAGTACACATTTTTTAGCTTTTTTTTTATTGTAGTTATTTTTAAATGTACTATAAAAGTGAATTTTTTAAAGAAACTATGATAACTTCCAAGAGGATATAAAATAGGATTTTGTACTTTTGAATATTACTCTATTCTTTTGTATTGCTATAAAATTCTATAATCTCTTTATTCTCTGGAATACATTATTTTTTGATACATGATTACTTTCAAGATAACCAAAATCATATGAGATTTAAATAAAAGCATAGTATTGAAAAAAGGCCATGGCAAGTTACACTAATAATCAGCATCTTGTACTTCACCATGGATTATAAATCAGTGCTTCACAACCCACTCTAACTTGCATTATTTTTTTTTGCCTACTAATTTATCAAAGTTTTTTAGTTCTTTAGCTTTAGTATTAGGAAATCCCACATGGGCTCTACCACCTTTAATTTAAAAGAATCTACTTTGACAATAAAATTACATAGTTTTCGAGGACTTCTGACCAAAATGTAAGCATAGACAGACACCCTGCATCTCCCTCCATAATTGAGAAGGAATACAAGTGCCTCAGAACTAGAAACAACCAGAAGTTCCAGAAAATCGAACTGCATGGAAGTTCAGCAAACAAAGATATAAAGGGAAATACTCATCTAGACAGGTAAGAGGGGCAGAGCTGGGGCAGAGAGGACATGGTGTGGTGGCAGCAGCAGGCCGGCGGAAAGCGCAGTCATACATTTTTAAAAGTCAGGAGGGACACCTGGGGAGAGTTTCCAGCTCCTCACCAGACCTCGCAGCCCACGGTCCCAGCACCAGGGAAAATCAAGTCTCATTGCTTCTGGCTGGGCAGACCAGTGGGGGTTGGGGTTGAGGCATAAACTGCCAGTCTCAGCAGAGTCCACTTCTTCAAAGGGCCCCCATGGTCCTAGAACATCGCAGCTAGAGGGGCGCCAGTCCGGCGTGGAAGTGGGAGAGGTACCTGGAAAAGGGACAAGTGCTAGAACGACGGCATTGTTCCCTCTTGGACCCCTCCCCACATACAACGCCACAGTGTGGTGAAACAGGTCGCCCTGTACTGACGAATCCCTAAGACTTCGCCCCTTACAACATAATAGGAGCGACAGCTCTACCTGGGACGCAGAAGCAAACAAACACAGTAGCCTATCAGAATGAGGAGACAGAGAAGTATGGCCCAAAAGGGGAAACGGATCAAGGTTCCAGTGGGAGAACTAAGCAACGAGGAGATAGCCACCCTCACAGATGGAGATAGACAACCTAACAGACGCAGAATTTAAAACACTGGTGATAAAGATGCTCACAGACTTGACAGATATGCTTGAGTACGGCAAACGCATAAGAGAAGAAGTGAAGGCTATGCTAAGTGAAACGAAGGAAAATCCACACAAAACCAATGGTGAAGGGAAGGAAACCGGGGTTCAAATCAATGATTTGGAATGTAATGAAGAAAAAAACAGTCAACCGATGCAAAATGAGGAAAGCTTCCAAATTTTGCGAAGGAGATGGACATACAGTTCCGGGAAGCTCGGAGGGTCCCGGGCGAGCTGGACCCGGAGGGGACAACACCAGGTAGCATCATGAAAGATGCCAAAGGTGAAAGATAAAGACAGAGTCCTGGGGGCAGCAAGAGACAGGAGGAGAGTTGCCTACAGGGGGATGCCTATAGGATTTCTCAGAGGACACTTTACAGGCAGGAAGGGACTGGCAAGAAGTATTCAATGTGATGAAAAGCAACCTGCAACCAGGATTACTCTATCCAGCAAAGCTATCATTTGGAATGGAAGGGCAGATGAAATGCTTCACAGATAAGGTGAAGCTAAAGGAGTTCATCATCACCAAGCCATTATTATATAAAATGTCAAAGGGACTTACTTAAGAAAAAGAAGATCCAAACTATGAACACTAAAATGACAACAAACTCACAACTATCAACAAGTGAATCTAAAAAATAAAAACAAAATCCAACTAAGCAAACTAGAATAGGAACAGAATCATAGGTATGGGGGATCATTTGGAGGGTTATCAGCTGGGAAGGGGGAGGGGAGAAATGGGGAAATGGTGCAAGGACTAAGAAGCATAATCGGTTGGTACAAAATAGAGTGAAGTTAATAATATAGGAAAGGGTGAAGCCAAAGAACTTCTATGCACTACCCATGGACATGAACTAAGGGGGGTGGGATTGCTGAAGGGAAGGGGTTACTGGGCAGAGGGGAGCAAAGGGGAAAAAATAGGAACTACTGTAACAACACAATAAAATATAGTTAAAAAAAGAGATTCTGTAAATTTTTTAAAGTTTACATAGTTTTCAGAGGCCTCACACTTTTTTCTCCTTTTACATTTCCAGTCTAATGGATTTATTTATATTAACTAGTGATAGGTGTATATTGGGGGGAAATTAAAGAGTTTTCTTTCCTTCTGAAATTTTAATAATTTTACATCATGTTAAGATTAAAGGACAGCCAGAAAGTGGAATTCTAAAGACTAGAACTTTTAGAGAGAATACAGAAGATATTGAAAGAAATAAATTAAGTAGTTCCTTATGTGGGAGGAAGAGCATGGATTATAATCATGTGGCTATTGTTACCATATCATTCGTTCTCCATCTTATACTCTCTGAGGGAATCTTTGCTACCTTTGGTAACTGATTTGTGTTTGTTTTTACATGATTATATGCTTCCTATTTAAAGTATAACAATATAATATATTCATTTTATGAAATTAAAAAATACTTAGGCCTCATATGATCCAGCAATTTGCTTCTGGATATATACCCAAAAGAATTGAGGGCCTCAAAGAGATATTTATACATTCATTTTCATAGCAGTATTATTCACAGTAGTTAAAAGATGGAAGCAACCTATGTATCCATCAACAGATGAATATATTTAGAAATGTGGTGTGTACAAACAATGGAGTATTACTCAGCCTTAAAAAGGAAGGAAATTCTTACACATGCTACAACATGGATAAATCTTGAGGATGTTATGCTAAGAGAAATAACCCAGTCACTACAGGACAAAAACTGTATGATTCTATTTATATAGTGTACCTAGAGTCATCAAATTCATGAAGACAGGAATTAGAGTGGCGATTGCCAGGGGTCCAGAGATAGAGGGAGTGGGCAGTTGTTTAAATGAGTATAGTTTCAGTTTTGCAAGATGAAGAGAGTTCTGGAGATTAGTTGCACAAAAGTGTGAATATACTTATGCCACCTAACTGTACACTTAAAAATGGTTAAGATGGTAAAATTTATATATATTTTATCACAATTTTTGAAATTTTTAGGCCTTTTCTGAGACATCTTTACCTTTGTTTTTAAGAGCTTTATTTAAGTATAATATGTATACCATAAAATTCACCCACCAGTTTAGTGTACAATTCAGTGATTTCAGTTCAGAGTTGTGAAACAGTTATTCATTCAATCCAGTTTTAGGACATTTCCATCAAGCTGAAAAAGATCTCTGTGCCCAATTGCAGTCACTCCCTCTTTCTACTCTCAGGCCCCAGCAACCACTACTCTCTCCATAGATTTGTCTCCTGGACATTTCATATAAATGGAATAATTTTATATTTTATATATGTAGTTTATGGGTAGGCGAAGAAGCCTCCAGCTCTTCGCCTCGCTAGCTGGAACATCAGGACCATGTGTCCCGGACTTACTGCAGACCTTCCGTGGATCAGTGGTGCCAGGAAAGCCGCCGTCATCGACAGGGAACTGGCACGACTAAACATCGACATTGCGGCTCTACAGGAGACCCGGTTGGCTGACAACGGAACTATCAGAGAAACCAACTACACCTTCTACTGGCAAGGGAAGTCTCCGGACCAACCAAGACAGCACGGTGTTGGTTTCGCTGTGAAGAACATGCTTGTTAACTCCATAGAGCCACCCACAGGAGGCACAGAGAGATTACTTACCCTCCGATTGTCAACAACTTTCGGCCCAGTCAGCATTCTTAGCGCGTATGCCCCAACCCTCTGCGCCACCACTGAAGAGAAAGAACAGTTCTACCATGCACTGGACGAAGCATTATCCAAGATCCCCAGAAGTAACGCTCTTTATCTCCTTGGAGACTTCAACGCAAGAGTAGGAGCCAACCACATGGCCTGGCCCACCTGCCTCGGAAACTTTGGGAGAGGAAAGATCAATGAGAATGGTCAGCGACTGCTTGAGCTTTTGTGTCACCACGGCCTGTGCGTGACAAACACATTCTTCAAGTGCAAAGAGATCCACCAGGTGTCATGGAGGCACCCCCGCTCCCGCCACTGGCACCAGCTTGACCTCGTCATCACCAGAAGAACGGATATTGGCAGCACCCTCCTCACCCGCAGCTACCACAGTGCAGACTGCGACACGGACCATGCCCTCGTGGTAAGCAAGGTGCGCATAATGCCGAAGAGGTTGCACCACTCCAAGATGAAGGGTCGCCCACGCATCAACACCAGTTGTGCCAGCAACCCAGTTAAGACCCAGCAATTCATCAACAGGATGGAAGATGCACTCGGCGAGGGAATGGCGGCAGATGACATTATCGAATCCAATTGGCCACGTCTCCGCGACGCCATATACAACTCCGCCATTATTGCTTACGGGAAGAAAGAGCGGAAGAACGCTGACTGGTACGAGGCTCACTGGGAAGAAATGGAACCCGTGATCGAGGCTAAGAGGAAGGCCCTACTGGCTTACAAGGCCACGCCCACTCCCAGTACACTTCAAGCTCTACGGGCTGCCAGGAGCAAAGTCCAGAAGACCGCCCGCCACTGTGCCAACACCTATTGGCTAAACCTGTGCAGAACCATCCAGGAAGCCGCCGATATAGGCAACGCACGAGGAATGTATGAGGGTATCAAGAAGGCAACAGGCCCAATCCCCTCCAAGATCGCCCCCCTTAAGTCCAAGACAGGTGAGGTCATCACTGACCAGGAACAGCAAATGCGGCGGTGGACCGAGCACTACCTCGAGCTGTACGCAACGAGGAACACCGTAACAGACACTGCTCTTAACGCCATCCCAGACCTACCAGTCATGGAGGAGCTAGACACCCCACCTACTGCGACAGAGCTCGGCAAAGCCATCGACCGCCTCACTTGCGGGAAAGCACCAGGAAGCGACGGAATCCCTCCAGAAATCCTAAAGAGCGGGAAACCAGTCCTGCTACAGCCGCTCCGCCATCTACTCTGTCTCTGCTGGAAGGAGGGTTACATCCCCCAGGATATGAGAGACGCCAACATTATCACCATGTACAAGAACAAAGGAGACCGCAGCGACTGCAACAACTACCAGGGCATCTCTCTCCTCAGCGTCGTCGGCAAAGTATTCGCCCGGGTCGCTCTTGCCCGCCTGCAGACCCTTCCTTCCCGCGTCTACCCAGAGTCCCAGTGTGGATTCAGAGCTGGCCGATCAACAGTGGACATGATCTTCTCCCTACGCCAGCTGCAGGAGAAGTGTCACGAGCAGCATAAACCACTCTACCTCGCCTTTATCGACCTCACGAAGGCGTTTGATCTGGTCAGTCGAAGCGGACTCTTCAGCTTGCTACGGAAGATTGGCTGTCCACCACATCTGCTTGCTGTGGTCATGTCCTTTCACGACAACATGCACAGCACGGTGTCCTACAACGGCGCAACCTCTGAGGCCTTCCCAGTCAGCAGCGGAGTAAAGCAGGGCTGCGTCCTCGCGCCTACGCTGTTCGGAATCTTCTTCTCCATGCTCCTCCAATACGCCTTTAAGGACTGCAGCGAGGGTGTCTTCATTCACACCAGATCCGATGGCAAGCTCTACAACCTGGCCCATCTACGAGCCAAGACCAAAGTCAAAGAGGTGCTCATCCGTGAGATGCTCTTCGCCGACGATGCAGCCTTGACATCACACTCCGAAGAGGGACTCCAGCAGCTAGTCACTTGCCTTTCCCACGCATGCAAGGAGTTCGGACTAGCCATCAGCCTGACGAAGACGAACGTTATGGCTCAAGGCACGGGGACTCCCCCATGCATCACCATCGACGGATACACCCTGGAGGTTGTCAACGACTTCACTTACCTCGGGTCCACCATCCCGAGCTCTCTGTCAGTTGACTTGGAGGTCAACCGGAGAATCGCCAGGGCAGCCACAGTTAGGGCCAAACTGAACCGGCGAGTGTGGAACAATTCCAGCCTCACTGAGAAAACCAGACTGCGCATCTACCAAGCCTGCGTACTCAGCATTCTCCTCTATGGCAGCGAGACGTGGACCACCTACGCAAGGCACGAAAGGAAACTCAACAGCTTCCACATGAGGTGCCTGCGACGCGTCCTGCATGTCGCCTGGCAGGATAAGGTTCCCAACACCGAGGTGCTGAAGCGAGCCAACATGAGCAGTTTGCATGCAGTTCTTAGTGAGAGACGCCTCAGGTGGCTCGGCCATGTCAAAAGAATGGATGCAGGCCGTATTCCCAAAGACCTCCTCTACGGCGAGCTAGCAGAAGGCCAGAGGATGACAGGGCGCCCAAAACTGCGGTTCAAAGACATCTGCAAAAAGGACATGGCACAATGCTCCATCAATCTCAACACATGGGAAGTTCAAGCAGACGACCGCCTAGCCTGGAGGCTCGAGGTCAGACAAGGTACGTCACGCGCAGAGGCTGCGCGCAACGAGGAGGCGGTCCAGAAAAGATCGAAGCGGAAGCAGCGTCAACAGCAGCAACAACAGCCATCTCCCTTCACCTGTAACAAGTGCGGCAGGGATTGTCACTCCCGAGTCGGACTGCACAGCCATTCTCGGCGGTGCAGATAGACTCTCAAGAAGCTACACCATCTTCTCTCGAGACGGACGGCTGCCGATGATGTGTTTGTAAAGTCTTTTGTGTATGTCTTTCACCTAGCATAATTTTTTGAAATTCATCTATGTTGCAGCACATATACCAGTTCTTTATTCCTTTGTATTGCTAAGTGGCATTCCCTTGTGTGGGTATACCACGTTTATTCATTCATCAGTTGATGGACATTGGGATTGCTTCACTTTGTGCTATTAGGAATAGTGCTGCTATGAACATGTGCCTACAAGTTGTTGTGTGGAAATATGTTTTCATTTTTGGGGGGTTGGTAACTAGAAGTGGAATTTTCTTGGTGTTTTTGTCTTTTTAAGGAACCTCTTAAAGACCTCTCAATATAGGCTTGTACTCACACAACAACTCTTCCCCTTCCTATGATACTTGGACTTTGAGAAAATATTTATAATTCTTCATATTCAATCTTGTTTTAAAAATATTAAGGGTAGCCAACACAGGCTTTTGGTTCTTTGGTACAAGTAGCTTAAGTTTGTATATGACAAAACTTAATTGAAAAATCAGATTTTTTTTTCTCTTTTTTAAAATAAACTAGGCTCGAGAGCCTTTGACAAGAGCACGAAGTGAAGAAATGGGGAGGATTGTACCAGGACTGCCTTTAGGCTGGATGAAGGTAAAACTCAAAATCAACACAGAAATAAGTAACATGATCATTGTGTTCTTTTTTTAAAAAGGGGGTTTTGTTTCGTTTTTTGTTTTTGTATTTTATATCTTCTCTAATGCACTCAATTCTGTTTCTTCATTATAGAGGACATAGCTCATTTCCCTAATTACAGCAGAGTTAGATTTCTGAAAATCCAGTCTGGGATGCTGGCTATAATATAGAAACATTCCTGGCATTTGTCATTTAGAAACAATGTATTACTTTAAAACCTTAAGTTCTTTGGAAGTTTAATTATAGCATTGATTATCACCATGTTATTCAAATCATGTTGGTCCAAAAGCAGATTAAGCAGTGGAATACTTTTGAGTGATTTTCTTGTTCATGTAATGGTCATTGTTTTGACTTGTTTTTGTTTTTGTGTTTTCTTTTCCAACTAAGTTTCTTGACTCAATCACTGGAACCTTTCGTTATTATCATTCACCCACCAATACTGTTCATATGTATCCACCGGAAATGGCTCCTTCATCTGCACCTCCTTCCACCCCTCCAACTCACAAAGCCAAGCCACAGATTACTGCTGAGCGGGATAGGGAACCTTCCAAACTGAAACGCTCCTACTCCTCCCCAGATATAACCCAGGTCATACAAGAGGAAGAGAAGAGAAAGCCAACAGTAACTCCAGCAGTTAATCGGGAAAACAAGTAAGTTTATCCTCATTCCTAAATCTAGAATAATCTGCTATATTTGAAAGCTACTCTAAACATCATCAGCTTATTTATGTCAGGTGGTCAGAAATTTCTGTAGATGGCTATACCACCCATTGTCATTTACCATAGGGGAAAAAATATCACTGGATTAGAATGTCCTTGGTTTTCCCCCCCAAGTGCTAACTTAAATATGTCGAAGAAGACTATCATAAGTATTAATATAGATATAAAGGTATATACGTTATTCTATTTTAAGACACCATGCCATAGACTACCTAGAAGTTTTCAGAAACTTCCTAAATTTCCCTTGAGGACCATAATGCATAGGCTTGTTCAGTTTGCTTTAGTGCAGCTCTCAAATTCTAAACTTTTTTTGAGTCAGCCATTAATAGGGGAGCAGACTCATATAGTATTAAAATAACAAGCGTTGTACTGTGTATCAGCTCCTATTCCTTACTCTGTTCCCTTTTCCTTTATTGCATTTCTGCTTTTCTGTTCAGAAGTAGTAATCAATAGGTTCATGTAAGTTTCCCAGAACAGTGTCTCATTTAGATGTGTTCCAGGCTTTATCCCTTTTTGAATATTCTAATGGTCCTGGCTTATGATTGATCGGGTTCTGAGGAGATAATTTTGAAGTCCAGTTACCACTTCTAATCTTGACCTTTTGGGGGAGGGGAATAGTTGGAAGTATAAATACAGCGGTACCCCGGTACTTGTCGTTAATTCACTCCGGAACTCATGATGAGTGTTGTAACCAGCAAGTACTGAATGATGAAGTATTTTCTCTTGCGGGGTGGCATTGTGACTCATACAAGTTCTAGCAAGTGCAATGAGTCCACAGCAAATGCCAAGTGCTGAAACTTTTTTTTCTCATCAAAATGTGACAAGTACAGAGTTGGACAAGTTCTGAAGCTGCCGAGTGCCGAGGTATGACTGTAAATTGCTTTGTTTTCCTGTTTATAATATACACCCTCTTGATTGCTAAGGAATTTCAACTAGGCTATCTTTTTGGCCCCTTTAGTATTACTTCCCAAAAATCTTGATATATTTTCCTCCTGAGAACTTACCTGGCCAATTAGGGAGATACATGGAGTTTTTTTTTTTTTTAATCTGTAAATCTAGTTACAGATTTTAGGGGTCACTATTAAAACCGGTAAGATTTAATTCCTTCTTGCATCATCATTCTTAATACAGTTTGTTAATTTGAGAGTCTTAAAGACTATAACATATGCAGTTCATGCATTTTATATATATGTATTAAATAGAGAAAGAGTTACATGAGTGGAAACACCTGAGCACATGTTAAAAAAAATCTGATTGAAATATAGTTCAGCCCTTACTGGTATGACTCAGTTGGTTGGGCATCATCCTGCAAAGCAAAGGTCATCGGTTTTATTCCTGGTCAGGGAATTGCCTGGGTTGCGGGCTTAGTCCCTGGTTTAGGCCATATGGGAGGCAGCCAGTCAATATTTCTCTCTCACACCGATGTTCCTGCCCCTTTCTTTCTCTCTCACTTCCCCTCTCTCTAAAAATAAATATAAAAAAAAAATGTTGTATGTCTGTGATGATAGAAATGTTTTGTATCTGTGTTGTCCACTATGGTAGTATATACTTTGGAGTGAGACTAGTGTAAGTGAGAAGCTGAAAATTTTTTTTTTAATTTTAAATTTAAATTGCCACCTGTGGCTAGTGGCTGCCATATTTGCCAGCACAGCTCTTGACTTCAGGGAATAGTAGCCAAATAACCTCTCCTTCCTTTGATCTACTCCATAGTAATATACAGGGGTGGGCAAAAGTGGGTTTACAGTTGTGAGTATGCAAAACACAAAGAGTTTCTTCTCGTATTATTTTTCATAGGAACAACTGTAAACCTACTTTTGACCACCCCTGTGTGTATGTGTGTGTGTGTGTGTGTGTGAAATAATTCCTTTTTTTGGCATTCTGTTGAGTTCAACATTTGGTAATACTAAACTCCCAGGATCATTTAAAGGAGTTGGAAAGAGCCTTCTTTACTAGAAGACTCTACCTGTTCATGAGAAGGAAGAGAATCTATCTTAGGATGTGATGTCTGTAAGAAGAACCATGGACCCACATTAGAGGTTAAAAGTATTTGTTTCATAGGAGGGTCACAGAATATGACACCTGGATATTAAATGTTCTGTAAGACTTAGTACCTATGCATTAGCTTATCAACACTTTACAACATTACTGTGTACTATGGTACACATGCTAGAGTTTGCTGCTATTTGTAATTTGAACCTTATTTTCACGTGCTATGCATTCTAAGACATCTTGCACGCTTTTTCTTTCTCAGGCCCACATGCTACCCTAAAGCTGAGATCACAAGGCTTTCTGCTTCTCAGATTCGAAACCTCAATCCTGTGTTTGGAGGATCTGGACCAGCTCTCACCGGACTTCGTAATTTAGGAAATACTTGTTACATGAACTCAATACTGCAGTGCCTGTGTAATGCTCCACATTTGGCCGACTATTTCAATCGAAACTGTTATCAGGATGATATTAACAGGTAAAGAAATTTCTTATGTGTTGCAGTATAATACTAAGAGTGATATAACCATCCAGCTCCTTCCAGAGAAGTCAAATTAGGAAAGGGTAAGATACCTTTACTATTAAGAAAAATGTAGAGAAAAGCCTCCTGTTTGGTAAAGGACAGACAGGAAAGGAGCAGTATAAGGAGGCAGGAACCTCCCTGCCACAAAGGGGAGTCTGTTGATGAGGAAGAAGAGGTAGTGCAGGACTGGCATCAAAAAGAAGCAAGTCGGAGAAGTGTCATCAGAGTAAGAGTCAGATGAGTATTTGGTAATAAACCTATGAATAAGTATTTTAGTGTAGTGTTATAGTATGTCAGTAGTTTAATGTTGACATTAAGAACCCACTGTAGACTTCCGGCCAAGATGGAGGCCTAGACAGACACACTGTGTCTCCTTCCACAACTAAGACAACCAGAATTTCCAGAAAATCGAGCTGCATGGAAGTCCAATGAACAAAGATATAAAGAAGAAATACTCATCCAGACAGGTAGGGGGTGCAGAGCCGGGGCAGAGAGGAAGCAGTGTGGTGGTGGCAGTGGCAGCGGCAGCAGCAGGCCGGCAGAAAGCGCAGTCAAACATTTAAAAAAGTTGAGAGGGACACCTGGGGAGCACTCCCAACACCAGGCCAGACCCCCATAGCCACGGTTCCAGCACCAGGGACTTAAATAAAGCTTCATTGCTTCTTACGGTGCAAACCAGTGGGGGTTGGGGCAGAGGAAGAAACTGCTGCTCTCTCAGCAGAGTCCGCTTGTTTAAAGGGCTTCCATGTTCCTAGAACATCTGCAGAGCCACCCACTCTGGGAACAACGGCCAGGGCAATAGCTAGAACAGCACCAGGCCCATATGGAAGTGAGAGAAGTGCCTGGAAAAGGGGCGAGTGCTAAGCAAGCAGCATTGTTCCCTCTCAGGCCCCTCCCACACACACAGCACCACAATGTGGTGAAACAGGTTGCCCTGTACTGACGAATACCTACGGCTCCGCCTGTTACAACCTAACAGATGCAACAGCTCTACCTAAGACACAGAGGCAAACAAACACAGGAGCCTGTCAAGATGAGGAGACACAGAGTATGGCCCAAAGAGGGAATGGATCAGCGTTCCAGTGGGGGAACTAAGCGACAAGGAGATAGCCAACCTAACAGACGAGGAGATGGGGAACCTAACAGACGCAGAATTCAAAACACTGGTGATAAAGATGCTCACAGACTTGACAGATATGCTTAAGTATGGCAAATGCATAAGGGAAGAAGTGAAGGCTATGCTAAATGAAACAAAGAAAAATCCACACAAAAGCAATGGTAAAGAGAAGAAAACCGGGGTTCAAATCAATGATTTGGAATATAAGGAAGAAAAAAACAGTCAACCAGTACAAAATGAAGAAACAAGAATTGAAAAAAATGAAGAGAGTCTTAGTAACCTCTGGGACAACTTTAAACGTGCCAACATGCAAATCATAGGGGTGTCAGAGAACAGGAAAAGCAAGAAATTGAAAGCTTATATGAAAAAATAATGAAGGAACACTTCCCAAATTTGGTGAAGGAAATAAACATACAAGTCCAGGAAGCACAGAGAGTCTCAGAGAAGCTAGCCCCTAAGAGGACCACACCAAGACACATCATAATTACAATGCCAAAGGTTAAAGATAAAGAGAGAATCTTAAAAGCAGCAAGAGAAGCAGAGAGTTACCTACAAAGGGATACCTATAAGACTCATCTTATTTCTCAAAAGAAACTTGGGAGGCAAGAAGGGACTGGCAAGAAGTATTCAATGTGATGAAAAGCAAGGACCTACAACCAAGACTACTCTATCCAGCAAAGCTATCATTTATAATGGAAGGCCAGATAAAGTGCTTCCCAGACAAGGTAAAGCTAAAGGAGTTTATCATCACCAAGCCATTATTATATGAAATGGTAAAGGGACTTACTTAAGAAAAAGATCAAAATTATGAACATTAAAATGACAACAAACTCACAACTATCAACAACTGAATCTAAATAATAAGAACAAAATCCAGCTAAGCAAACCAGAATAGGAACAGAATCATAGGTATGGGGATCATTTGGAGGGTTATCAGCTGGGAGGGAGAAGCAGGAGAAATGGGGAAATGGTGCAGGGATTAAGAAGCATAATCGGTTGGTACAAAATAGGCAGAGGGAAGTAAGAATAATGTAGGAAAGGGTGAAGCCAAAAAACTTCTATGCACAACCCATGGACATGAACTAAAGGAGGTGGGATTGCTGGAGGGAAGGTGGTACTGGGCAGAGGGGAGCAAAGGGAATAGAAATTGGGACTATGTAAAAACACAATCAATAAAATATACTTAAAAAAAAGAAAAATAACCTGACATTTTTTTTTTATAATTTTCTTTATTGCTTTTTTTGTACCTCTATTTGCCAAGGTCAAATCTGTTGGGGCATAAAGGTGAAGTGGCAGAAGAATTTGGCATCATCATGAAAGCACTGTGGACAGGACAGTACAGGTATATCAGTCCGAAAGACTTTAAAACCACCATTGGGAAGATCAATGACCAATTTGCAGGCTACAGCCAGCAAGATTCACAAGAACTGCTTCTGTTCCTAATGGATGGTCTACATGAAGATCTAAATAAAGTAAGAAATATGATTTTTTCTAAGTTGCAGAGGCTCTTTAAGGTTGCTCAGCACTGTAATCTTTTTTTTTTAATATTGTTGTATTTATTAATTTTTTAAATTGATTGTATGTGCCCTGATTGCGGATTGAACCCTCAATGTTGGTGTATCAGGACGATGCTCCAACCAACTTAGCTACCTGGCCAGGGCTGTACTCATTTTTACAGCAATTTAAAATTATAGTTGGTGGTGGTTTATGTCTAGTGACTTTGTACTAAGGTATGAAACTATAAAACACATATATCCAATAGGTGTAGTACTTGAAAAGAAGTATATGTGATTTGCATTTACTCACTAAAATGTTACCAGGTATTACAGTAATATATCAGTGTTAAAATAGTTGTTGGAGATACTGTTTTTGTGCTCCATGTGTACGTGAAAGGAAACATAGGATTTTATAAAAGATTAGCTATAGACATCCAGAACATCCTATTACATTTATATTATTGCATATTATATATATATTTATATTCTTTGTGTATTATTATATTATACTTTTTCTACAATAAGAATTATTCCACATAACCCCATTGAGGCATGTATCGTTACATAAATGACCAATCTGTTTAAATACTATGGCTTGTTTTTAGCACCAGCCTGTCCCTCTCTTTCAGATACCTTTGAGTTCTCCCACTGAACATATAGATATACACTCATACATACATACACTATACACACATATACATGCATATATACATGAATATGTTGTGTGTACATTGTGTATGTGTGAGAACATGAATATATATATGGAGTGTGTATGTGTCTGTCCCTGCGACTAGGACAACACAGTAGCATCTGTCTATTTGTAGCCCCAACTTCCAGCTGCATGTGGCATGTCTTCTCTTTTTGAAAACAGACTTTTCAGCTTTTAAATAAAAATATATAAGCAATTCCCACAAGTCGCACCCTTTTGATAAAATGGGTTTTGGTTTCTCAGGAGACTTTTTTGTGGCTAGAATTTTGTAGTGCTTAATGAGATCAGAGCGCCTTTATGAAAAGAATCAGAAGTGTTTCTGAATCTGCAGTGTTCGTATTTAATATATTTTTTCAATTTTATATTTAAATGCTGACTTTGAGATATTAATATTGAGTTTAAATAATCTTATTTCCAGGCTGATAATCGGAAGAGACATAAAGAAGAAAATAATGATCATCTTGATGACTTTAAAGCAGCAGAATATGCTTGGCAGAAACACAAACAGCTCAATGAATCTATTATTGTTGCACTTTTTCAGGGTCAGTTCAAATCCACAGTACAGTGCCTCACCTGTCACAGAAAGTCTAGGACATTTGAGGCCTTCATGTACTTGTCTCTACCACTAGCATCCACAAGTAAATGTACATTACAGGTAAGTTTATAATGGAGAGAAAATGATTTGTTGTATAAAAATGCTGTTTATATGCAGACAGAGATGCACTTTTAAGCAATTTATTTCTGTTCTTTACCCCTATAAACATTTCATAGGTAAAAACCACACACAAATTGTTTTAATTAGACCTATGTAGATTAGGAAAAAAGGTCCCCTCAAAAGAATTTTTTTAAGATATACTTTATTATTAAATATACTTTCAGATTTGATAATAGGTTTTTTTTTCAAGTTTGTATTCTGAAATTTTTAAGGTTAACTTGGAAAATTATATATTGACTTTAGGTATGCTTTTTATTGGGTTTGCGTTAAGCCCTGGCTGCTTGTTGCTCAGTGGATTGAGCGTCAGCCTGCAAGCCAAGTGTCGCTGGTTCGTTTCCAGTCAGGGCACATGAGTAGGTTACACATCAGGTCCCCAGTTGGGGGCGCAAGTGAGAGGCAACCACACAGTGATGTTTCTCTCCCTCTCTTTCTCCTTTCCGCTCTCTCTAAAAAGAAAATAAACAAACAAAACACAAATTTTTTTTTTTTTAAATTTGCTTTATATGGGGATATCAAATAAATATTTTGTTTTCCACACCACAGCAATGCGGTTTAGGGGGCTTGTTGATCCCTTCAGTGCTAGTTTCTGCCATGTCTTCCACTGAGACTTCCCCAGCCGTGGGGAGAGGCTTGCGTGCGCAGGGGACACAGCACTCCTTCCTGGCACAGGCACCTCTCACCCCTCTGCGTGCCTCAGGGCATCAGCTTTGTGAGGGCGAGAACTGTTCTGTCCTCCACACCCTTGTGTCCTTTGTGCCAGGCAGGGGAACTTGCTGAGTAGATGCGTGGACACTGTGTTGAAGAAATGAATTAATGAGTCTGTACTACTTTTTGCCCTCCAGGATTGCCTTAGGCTATTTTCCAAAGAAGAAAAACTCACAGATAACAACAGGTTTTTCTGCAGTCATTGCAGAACCCGAAGGGATTCTCTAAAAAAGATAGAAATCTGGAAGTTGCCTCCTGTACTCTTAGTGCATCTGAAACGGTAAAGGGAAAATATTTTCTACTTGATTGGTACAGTTTAGATGACGGGACTAAATCCTTTATTCCAAACCACTTTGTTGTACTGCCTGCTAAGGATGCATGATCCAGGAAGATTAGCTGTTTAGGGAATCTCCAGGGAAATGAAGCAGAAATGATGAGAGACTCCAGTTCACCTTAGTGTTCGCAGTAACAGAGCAAAATGACAGCACTACACTTTCATCTAATTCTGTCTTTAAAAAGGCAATGAGACTGAATTACTCCATTTCAAATATAAAATTTTTAAGTCATTACAAAACATTGAGAAAATGTATTAAAATGTTATGTAACTAACACAGTAGCAGATAAAATTTATTCAAACAAACTAAACATAAGAAAGTTAATCCTGTGCTGAAAATGAAATATGTGATTTTTTTTAAGTTTTATTTTAAAGGTAAAATTTTAAGGATGACAGTGTTGAGTGCAGACGTAGATTTGTCCAGATCTTTTGCTCTGAGTCTTTTGACTTTATATAATCCATCTGTGGAGTGGTAACTTTGAGTCATTTTCTTGAAAAACTTTTTTAAAAGAGAATTTTGTCTTTATTGAGAGCAAAAATTTTTCTTTCAAAGAAAGCATTTTTAATTTTTGATTCATCGTGTATTACTGGAGATCTTAGGCACCTATGTTAATTTTAACATTGACTAGTTCAAATTCCTCTTGTGTAAGTTTTCTAATAAAACTGCTGTATTAGTTGTCCTTTTTTTCTTCTTGAGGACTATGGAGATTCAGAGAAACACTACAGAAATTATTACACATTTGTTCTGTTAACGTTTTTAATGCTGCAAATGACTCTTGGAGAGTATCTAAAAATATAAGTGGTTCAGAATTCAGTTTTTTAAAAACAATTCTGAAATAACCATATTACACCAACCAAAATACCAGTATTTTGTCATTTGAAGAGCAGAGTATGCCAGGGAAATGGAATGACATTGTTTCAGTCACTAGTCTACATGCTGCAGTTTTAAGCTCTAGTCCCCAGAAGTGCCAGCTTTACTCTAGAGCAGCTCTTCCCAGTCTTTCCTCTGTACTTTTGTAGTAATTGGCATTATAAATGTCGGTTTTCAGAACTTCTTACTTTTATAGAGGATGCATCTAACAATTCTAGCTAGTCTAGGGATTAAAGGGCCAAGGTGTGGTCCTGCCTCTGCTACTCCCACTGTTTGACTTTAGGCAAAAAATTCAATACCTGTGTGCCTCAGTTTCCTGACTTATAAAATAAAAATGAAACCAAATGTTTTTAACAGGTCTCTTCACTATTAAAATTCTGAGTGTGTGATTGAAATGGATTTTATGGTTTTGGCTAAAAATCTAGATTGTTAATAAATGAATTAGGGTTCATTCTGATGCCTTTGATCTGTTGTGAAATTGCTGTAATGCTTGGCTTTGCAGCTTTTCCTATGATGGCAGGTGGAAGCAAAAATTGCAGACATCTGTGGACTTTCCGTTAGAAAACCTTGACTTGGGTCAGTATGTTATTGGTCCAAAGAACAATTTGAAGAGATACAACTTGTTTTCTGTTTCAGTAAGTATGTCATTGAACCAAATACTTTTTCTTTCAAAGCAAGCTAAAAATAGTTAAGTTTCAAATGGGTCCTTACTCATAGGAAAGTAAGAACAACATAACGTTTTGAAAGTACTATCGACATATTTTAAATAATTCAATTTGAATTGATTTTCTATTTTGTTTGGCACAGAATCACTACGGTGGGCTGGATGGAGGTCACTACACTGCCTATTGTAAAAACGCAGCAAGACAGCGGTGGTTTAAATTTGATGATCACGAAGTTTCTGATATCTCCATTTCTTCTGTGAAATCTTCAGCAGCTTATATCCTCTTTTATACTTCCTTGGGACCACGAGCAACTGATATAGCCACATAAGGAGAAGTAGGTTATAAGCTAGTTATCTTTTAAAAGGCCGAGCAACACAACTCTGGAAATGCCTATAAAGGTACTAGATCGCTAGAGCTGGCCATTTAGAGGAGTTCTAAGGCAGTGAGAGCTTGTGTTACTATCGCCATATATTTCAGGTCAGTGCTATTATCAAAAACTGACTAATAACATTAAACAAGTATTGCAGTAAGCACTCCTTAGAGGTACCACTTATTTCAAAACAACTGAGTTTGCTCCAAAGTTAAAATAATTAACTAGCTAAGCATTATTATTCTACTGGTCTAAAAATCATGTATCCTTTCTTTTCATTCTCACTGTCATGGCCTTTTCACATTTCTAAATCTCAGCTTGATCTATGAATATTCTAGAATGATATAAAGCAGATAGGAATGTATGTGTATATATTTATTGCACACTTGCACATCAAATCAATTTACATAGTATAATGTCCTTCCTTTTGTGAAACCTAGAACTCAAAGGATTCCTTTTATTTTATTTTTTTCTTTAGGCCTATTCTTAATAACTGCAGTGCTTTCTTAGGGAAATGACAGGGCAAAGCTATTTTTCTTTTGGCTTTGGGCTGTTTTGTGCACTAAATCTTTATTCTAAAACAAATGGAAACTTTTCTTTAATTTTTTAAAATGAGAATTTTCATTTACACCTACATTAAAATCTTAATGAGAAAAATAATTTAAAATCCTATACGTGTTCTGTCTTTAATCTATATTATTAGATATAGAACAGTGGAACTATAGGTTTTATACATACACACTTTATTCCAGTACAGTGACTTAAAATTCAGTTCACTTACCCTGTTAGCATCGGGACTCAATTCTACTTTCCCTTCAGTGTGACCCAGACTGCATGTAGCACTTACAATTCTGAGTTGGGAGTCATAGGAAGATACAATACCAAGATTCATTCTATCAAGAGTAGTAGAATTCTAAGGATTAAGGTAAAAAGGAGTAGGAGTCAGGCATGACTGCAAAATGAGCTGCATTATGAACCACAACTTCACAAAGTAATATATTCAAAGAAATAGAGGAGCTTAGGAATTATCGTTTACCTCAGGGAATCAGTTGCTACACATGACGTCAGTTAACACATTGCACATAACACATGCCATATAAAGACACAAGGTGCTTCTGAAAGATGTCACCAATAGTGGGCTCCCAAGAAGATGAAAGGATGAGTATTGAATGGTGAAGTTGACAGCTTTTCGTGTTCAGCAATTAATCTAACAGTTTCTTGGCTAAATTATCTATCAATTAAATATATACCAATCACATTCTTAAGCTCACAGAGCCACTTGAACAGAAGTTATTTTGTTCCATTAAGTACCTCCGGAAAATCATTTGTTGGATGTATGTAAGTACATATATATGAGATGGTTTATGATAAAAACCCCCCCCAATAAACACTGAATTCTGAAACTTGTACTTACGCATAACCTGCAGCACTCTTCTAAGCCAGTGGCAGTGCATTATTTTCATGCTGCTTTTCAGAGTGCCAGGCCCCCACCTTCTTGGCTGTAGTCTGACTTACATAAAGTTGCACAATATGCCAGAAAGAAAAATGTCAGCAATACAAGGTAAGTTGCAAGAATTTATTAACGAAGCAAAACTTAAGTACTGGTTTCTGATTGCTTGTTTTGCAGCTTTCAGGAAACACCGTTTTGCTAGTTCATGCATCTTTCTATAGGTATAGAAAAGGGCTGGCAGCTATAGAACAGGAGATAGGCTGTAGCAGTTTGCACTGAAGTATCTGGAATCTCACTGACGCGCGTGTCATCAAAGCTAAACCAGGCTTGGGTCACTGAGTTCTTGCAGAGAGCAGTGTAGTGGCCACCATCCAAATCACCAAAGTGGTTCTAGGGGAGAAAGGAATGTCAGACTTAGTATTCACTTCTAATAATTAATATTGGGAGGAGGAGGAAAAGAAGGTAGGGCCAAGAAGTATTTTTCATAGTCCCTTATACTAAATTAAAAAGAAATGATAATTGTGTTAAGTTGATATTCATACATATAGCCTGACCTATATTGTTCACTTTATTGAACTACTTAACGTATTGTACCCATTGACTACTTAACAGAATCTGTGAATGAAATAGGATAGTACTTGACTAATATTTACAAGTTAATACTTACCGAGCACTTACTATATATAGACTATTAAACATCAAGTGGAATTTAAAAGTAAGAAGATAGTTATCTTTCCTAAAAAAGCTTATAATTTAATTTTGAAGATAGGCTAAAATAGACATGAAAAAAGAAATTTAATCTTGGAACAAGACATTTCTACAGCTACAATTGCTACCGTACAGCGTGAGGGGTGTGCAGCAACAGTCCC
Organism: Furipterus horrens; assembly: GCF_987537825.1. NCBI lineage: Eukaryota > Metazoa > Chordata > Mammalia > Chiroptera > Furipteridae > Furipterus > Furipterus horrens. Next base: position 155,547,471 of record NW_028327173.1, read on the forward strand.
CTCGAGAGCCTGTTAGTTCTTTCCCTTCGTCTTCACTAACCCAAAGACACGAGGGAGCCTCACTTCTCAGAAGGTGGCACAGTGTAGAGCAGGGGTTGACAAAACGATTTGTCTCTGGGCCAAATGCAGTCTGCAGCCTGTTTTTGTATGGCCTGTGAGTTAAGAATGCATTAAATATTTTCGTTTGGTTGAAAAAAATTAAATATTTTGTGGCATGTGATGAGTCTATGAAATTGAGAATTTAATGTCCTTAAATAAAGTGTTGTGGGAAAACAGCCATGCTCATTCTTTTATGTTTTTCACTGGCTGCTTCTACACTACAACAGTAAAATAGTTGCAGGAGAGACCATGTGGCCTGCAAAGCCTAAAACATTTACAGCCTGGCCTTTAACAGAATAAGTTGCTGCTTGCTGGTGTTAAAAGGAAGAAAATGTTTTTTTTGTAGTCAATTTTGCCTGAATTCAGGTCTAAATCTGAGCTTTAATTCCGTCATCTATTAAAATGGGGTAATAAGATTGGTCTTATATAGCCATTGTCAGGTATCTCATAGAGCTAGCACAGGGGGGTACTTATTAAATGTTCCCTTAGACCTTCCTCTTCTCTTCCTCTGCCCTGACGTGTTAGAGAAATATTCCAAAGCTGACAATTAGAAGACCTGTTCCTGGTCCCTGCCATGTGACCTTATGTTGACATGCTTCAGTTTCCTTATAAAATGGTTCCCATAATAGTGTGATGTAATTTGAATGAGAAAAACAAAGCATCTGGTGGATAAGTAGTGCCCAGACAGTGAAGCCGTGTTCTAAAGTGATTAGACAGAACAGAACTGGAGTACAGTATTCAGCTTTGATGATTTAATGTGAAAAAAATGACACAGAAGACTGTCGAGTATTTTACTAGATTTCTGTTCCCGGAAATTATGGGAGATAATTAGGTAGTCTGAGAGCCTTAGTTATAAAACTGTAAGGAATGCTGGATAAAACATGGTAAATACCCTTCAAACTGTATGGCTGACTCTAAAGATTTTTTTAGGAAGAGTGAACCCCAAGGGCCAGAACCAGAGGAAATAAGAGCAGCATGATGTGTGGTTAATGCTGTGACTGCCTCAGGGTAAAGATAATTCCTGGTCTCTGTAACCTGTAACCAAGGTGCTTCAGTTTTAAAGGTCACACAAGGACACAAGATAAAGGCTTAGGTCCCAGCAAGGAGAGGAGTTGGATTGAGGTCCATAGACATAGCCAGGATTCTTAAAGAGATTACACTCAATAAAAGGATAAGCTGGGGGGGAGGGGGCATCCCATCCTTAAGTGCCTGTCTTAGCTTAGGCTGTGGGTGCAGAGCATAAAAGTTGTTTCTAGGAATTTGTTACCACAGACTGTTTGTGGTTTCAGAATTCTGAGATTCTATGTGAGAAGTATTTTCTGGGTGCCTGGCAGAAGGAAAGAAATTACTTTCTGGACTGATGCACCATAATTCAGGCTGCACAGGATACCCACATATAACCCCAGTGATGTTAGCTCACTATTCAAAATTACAGAACACGCAAGGAAACAATTCACCATGAGTAAGTCAGAAGGCAGTAAGTGCCAAGATTAAACCCCCAAGGACTTTAGAGAACGGAATTATCAAATAGAGTCTACAAAGTACATTTAACGTTACAAATGACAGAAGGAAACTAACAAAAAAAAAAAAATAGAACTTTCAGAAATGAAAAATCTACTACTTCCAAATTTAAAATTTAGTGTAGAGAGGCGAGTCCAGGATGGTGGAATAAAAGGGTGCTGAGCTTGCCACTTCCCAAGAACACAGAATACACCAATATTTAGATCCATTCCTCCTGAGAGAGGGCTGAGGGCCAACTGAACAGCTTCTGCAGGACAAATGAAAGAGGGGGTAGGGGAACTGCAAGAGCTCTCCAGAGCTGAGGGAACTCACAGAACCAGAGAAACCAGTGACTGCTGTCGTTTCCCTTTACCCTGTGCTTGGATAGAGGGAGTTCTAGCCAGGTGCTCTGGTCGACCTGCAGGGCCGCTCTAGTGCATCCCCAGCCATTCCAACAGGAAAGGCAGGGTGCCACAGTGTGTGTACAGGACCCCTCAACCTGGAGATCGATCCCCCTGGGTTGGCAGGGTGCACACACAGGACCCACCCCCACCACCAGAGTGCAGAACGAGCGAAGTGCTGCAGTACCTGCAGGCAGAGCTGCTCCCTCCTGAGAAACTACAAAGATAGGGTGGTACTGCTGCTGACCCTGTAGGGATGCCTCATCTGGAGAAACTGCAGAACTAGTGGGCTACCACTGCGAGCATAAGCAGGACTGACACGCCCACACACAGCTGCCCTGTCCAGAGGGAGAGGAAGTAATAGGGCACTGCTGTTTCACACTCGTGGAAGTCCTGCTCAAACCTGGCTGAGCAACAGACAAAAGAACAGGGCAGACTGTGCACAGCAGGCAGCCCCACTCAGATCAGAGGGGCAAGGAGAGGCACACTCATAAGGCTGCCCTGCCTTGATGCCATTCAGGTCGAGGACAGCCAGAGCAATAGGAGCTGCCATACGTGTGTGCACACCAGCCTTCCGTGCCTAGAACCCATTCCTTCTGGTCAGGAGGCATACCAAGCACCGCACATACCTGCCCTGATTACAACTGCACTATCAAAGTCACCCAGCACACTCAGCCACTTTTTGAGAGAGAGCTACTTCTAACTCATTGGAAGAAACGCAAAAAGTCCAACAAAATGGGGAGACAGAAGAATTTGCCCCAAATGAAGAAACAAGAAAAAAAAGCTTTAGGAAAAAACTCAATGAAATGGAGATAAATAATGTGCCTGCAAGTGAATTCAAAGAAATGCTTATAAGGATGCTCAAAAGAGTTGAGAGTAGAATATAGGTACTCAGAGAACTTCAATAGGATATAGTAAAGAACCAATCAGAGATGAAGAATACAATAACCAAAATAAAAAATTCACTAAGAGGAATCAACAATAGATTAGTACAAGATGGACTAGTGACCTGTAAGAAAATAATGTGGAAATCACCCAATCAGGGCAGCATCAAGCTCTGTAATGTGCATTTTAGGGATTTCAGAAAGAGGAAAGAAAAAGGGGCAGATAGTATAATTGGGAAAATAATGGCTGAAAACGTTCCTAACCTGGGGAAAGAAACAGACATTGAGGTCCAGGAAGCACAAAGAGCCCCAAACAAGATGAACCCAAAGGGACAAGACATACTGTAATTAAAATGGCAAAGGTTAAGAATAAAGATACATCTTGAAGGTAACAAGATGGAATCGAGTCACATACAAGGGAAACCCCATAAGGTTATCAGCTGATTTCTCAGCAGCAACTTTCCAGGCCAGAAAAAAAAGTGGTAGAAATGGTTAAGGTACTGAAAGAGAGGAACATGCAACCTATACCAGAAAGGTTATCACTTAGAATTGAAGGAGAGATCCAGAGTTCCCAAGACAAGCAAAAACTAAATGAGTCCACCCACCACAACTAACCTAACTTTATAAGAAATGTTAAAGTGTCTTCTTTATGCCAAAAAAGGGGGTCATAACCATAAATAAGAAAATTCAGGAAAGAAAAGATCTCATGATTAAGGCAAATATATAATGAACACAGTGAATCAACCACTTAAAACTATTATGAAAGCTAAAAGACAAAAGTAGCAAAATTAACTATAACTACAGTAAGTAGGGGATACACAAAACAAAAAGATAAAACATGATACCAAGAACATAAAGCGTTAGGGGGAATAAAGATGTAGCGCTTTAAGAATGTGTTTGAACTTAAATGCCTGCTAACTTACAGTAGACTGCTATAGATACACTAGGTGGATAGATATATAGATATACATAATCTCCACAAATCAAAAGCCTTCAAAATTACACACACACACACACACACACAGAGGAACCCAAACAAAACCAGCAAATCAAAAGGAAAGTGATCAAGAGAAGAAGGCAACAGAGAACAACAAAAACAACCACAAAAAACTTAACAAAGCGAAATACCTACCAATAAATGTAAATGTACTAAATGTTCCAATAAGAAGACATAAGTGGGACTTCCAGTCCAGATGGTGGAGTATATAAAGTCTGCTTGCCTCCTCCCATGACCACATCAGAAGTATAAATTAAACAATAACCATCTTTGAGGACCATTTGAAGACTAGCTGAACAGTATTCCTATAACTAAGGATATAAAAGAAGCTATATCAAGACTGGTAGGAGGGGTGATGACAGAGAACAGGCAGGTCCCAAACCCATGGTGTGGCAATTCTGAGTCAGGAAGAATATCTCAGCTGTGGAAGTCCCCCCTGGGAAGGAGTCCCAGCTCTTCACCAAGATCCCCAACCCAGGGCATCATGCCAGGATGAAGAGTCCCCCTAACATCTAGCTATGCAAACTAGTGGGGAGTGCATGTGAGTGAGATGAAGGGCTTCTGGAGTGCCAGGCATTCCTCTTGAAGGGCCGCGCATCGACTTGCTAGCTCACAGACTCACTCGCTCTTAGCTCCAGTGCGGGGTGCAAGCTGGAAAAGTGCCGGGGGCATACAGGGAGGAACCAAATTGACTAGCTTCAGGACCAGGGCTGGAGAGACAGGGGTCAGGACGACTCTCTGGGGACAGAAAGGTGGCAGGTGCCATCTTCCTTTGTTGGTTCCCACCCAACTAGCAGGTACAGGTAGGCATGAAATCTTTGCTCTCCATTAACCTGGCTAACACTGTTTACCCCACCCTGGTGATTCCCTGAGATCCCACCCCATCCAACTTGTGTGCCATCCTGAGCTGCATACAAACAGCCTGTCTTGGCTCATGCTATGGACTTTCCTAAATTCTCACAAAGGTCCACAAATGCCAAACTAGCGGTGGCTGGCCTCAGTGTGCCTTGTACCTCTTGCTAAGTGGCTGAATCCCAGCACAAGCAATGACCAGTCTCTACTTTCATTGTAATTCCCATCAGGTGGCTCCAAGCCTGTCACAGGGTGTGGCAAGTACTGACTGGAAATGTAGCTTCAACTAAGTGGCCACAAGTCCAGCACAATTGGCAGCTAGCCTCAGCTCACTGTGATGCCCACCAAAAGGCCCCAAGCCCAGAGGTAAAATAATAATAACAAAAACCTAAACCAAGTGACATCAGAAGAATAGCAGCATGAGAGATCCCCTTGGTCTCTCCCCTTGAATTAAGAACGATTTGAACAACCATAACTCAACAAAGGATTTCCTGCTCACTGCACAAATACACTTGAGAGATCCACATACTGAAACATCTAAAGGTGAGCAAGTGGAGCAAAAGGGGGAAGTGAGAAGGGGAGGCGCTGATGTAAGCCAGGGACACAGCCTGGCAGCCAGGAGCTCATGCAGGACTCTGTCAGAGAGGGGAGGATGCTGGTGGGGGCTGACACCCCCTTCAGCCTGGAGGAACAGAGAGACTTGGTGGGCACTCCTGCAGGAGCTGCAGCAGAGCCGGGAGACCTGGGCAAGGACACACGGTACAGGAGTGTGAAATAAAGAACAAAAGGTCACAAATCTGCGAGTAAGATCACCAACAAATTCACAGCATAAACAGGGATAATTTATGACAACAAAACATAAAAGGGAGAGAGAAAAGGTCTGAGTTTACAAATAAGGATGGAAAAAAGACTACCATATATATGAAACTTCATTTTCATAAATCTAGTAGTAACCACACACACACACACAAAAAAAAAAAAAAAACTGAGGTGCATAGTGTAGGAAAAGGGGAAACAGGAAGTACGGAATGCCTCCAAACAAAAGACAATGGAATACTACTCAGCCATATAAAAGAAAATTTTACCCTTTGTGACAGCATGGGTGGACCTGGAGAACATGATGATAAGTGAAATAAGCCAGTCAGAGGAAGACAAATACCATGTGATTTCATCCATATGTGGAATCTAATGAATGAAGAAACAAAACAGAGACAGACTCATAGATGGAGGGCAGATGACAGCTAGTGAGGGGCATTAGTGGTGTAGTGATTGAACAAAAAGGAAAAAGGACTCAGGGACATGGACAACAGTGTGGTGATTATTGGGGGCAGGGACGTAAAAATAAATAAATAAAATGTATACCCTCAAAAGTTATAAAAGGAAAACAAAGACAACCATCAATTTATTAGTAGGCAAGGAAAAAAGGGGGAATGGCTAGAGAAATCAGATTGACTTAAAGCACACAAGATGGCAACAGAAACAAATCCAAATTTATTAGGAATTGAAATATATGGAAACTCACTAGACAGATTAACAGACAGAAATTTTAAAATACCATTCATTGTGCTACACTGTTTATCATTCAGAACTCAGAAAGGTTGAACTGAAAGGGATAGAAAAGATACAGTAGGTAGATACTATCAAAAGAAAGCTGGAGAAGCTATATAAACATCAATTAAAATGGATTTAAAGACAAAAAGCATCATAAATGGTAGTCATTTTATAATAAAAAAGGGTTTACTATACCAAAAAGTTTAGCATTCTAAACTGCTGTGCAATTTAAACAAATAGATTCATTTAAATTTTTCTTTAAAAAATTGAGAACTTGAGAGAAATTTTGACAGCTACCACCATAATGGTATATACTTACTCTATGCTGCTTTTATATATGTGTGTGTGTGTATGTGTGTGTGTGTGTGTGTGTGTGTGTCACACACACACATATAAAGTTAGAAATATATTTATGTTAAGATAATAAATAATGACCAAATCCTATTCATCCCAGCAATGCAAGAGTAGTAAAATTAGAACCTTTATAAATATAATTGACCATACTAACATATTAACAAGGATTTAGGGGAGCCATAGCACCTAAAAAACTGATTTAATAAAGTGATACTTTCACAAACATGCACAAAAACTGTTAGCAAACTAGAATAGACAGACGTATCCATAACCTGATCAAGTATAACTACTACACATTTACAGCAAGCATCATTCTTGATTATTCCCTTTGAAGTCAAGAAAAAATATTTCAACACATTTCTTTCAACTATCAATTAGTCAAACAGATTAAAACAATAGTATAGAGATAACTTTGAACAACAGAAGTTAACTTCAACTTGGCTCCTAATAGATAGAAATATACTAGTCTCAACAAATGTAAAAGAATTATATAATCTTTGAACACAATGCAATAAAATTAGCAGTCAATACAAAAAGATATCCCCCTTCCAAATTCTTATACTTTCAGATATTTAAAAAAAAACATATAAGTAAATTTTTATAGCAAATAAGAAATCAGAACAAATTATAAAAACTTAGAAAGACACAGTAATGAAAATACTGTATCAAAACATGGTATGCAGTAATGTCTGTGACTGTCTTTAAAATAATACAGTGCAAGGAGGAGACTAGGGTCAGTGTTATAGATGAGTCAATAGCACATCTATAAAGCTGACTGATTGATGCGTGAGGGTTCATTACACTGTCCTCTCTCTTTATGTATGTTTGAAATGTTCTTTAACTTAAAAGGTGGTAGGTAGTGAAAGTGGTATCTAGAGAATACTTACATCTAAAAGACAGGCTGAGTGTTAATGAACTAAGCATCCAATTTATCACATAAAGAATATATCTAAAGAAAGTAGAGGGAAAGAAATAATAAGTTCCAATAAAGAAGAAAACAAAGCAGTAATAAGGAGCATCAAAAAGACAAGTTAGTCCTTCGAAGAGGCTTAAAGAATATAAACAGAGGAGACTTCAGGCCAAGATGGAGGCCTAGACTGACATGCTCCATCTCCCTCCACAACTAAGAAGGAATACAACTACCGCAAAACCATAAATAACCAGAAGTTCCAAAAAATAAATGGAAGTCCAACGTATGAAGTTATAAATGAGTGGTGCTTGTCCAGACAGGTAGGAGGGGCGAAGCTGGGGAAGAGAGGTCAAGCTGTGCTGGCAGGGGCAGCAGCGGGAACGACGGCAGGACAGCAGTAAGCACAGACACCCATATTTAAGGGGAGACAAGAAGTGTCTGGGGAGCACCCCTGGCTGCAGACCAGACCCATTAGCTCGCGATTCCAATGCCGGGGAAGGCAGACCCCCATTGCCTCAGACTGTGAGGGCCGAAGGGCGTGGTGATGGAGGAGGAGGCTCCTGGTCTCTCAGCAGAGAGTGAACGGCAAAAATCCATCCTGGACACATGTCCCCACAGAAAATGCCACAGCATGGTGAGAAGGATTGCCTGGTTGTAATGAGTGCATGGGGCTCCGACCCCTATAGCATAGGAGGTGTGACAGCCCCGCCCAGGAAGCAAAGTTAAACATAAAACAGTCAGGATGGCACAGATCATGATAGAGATCCCAGTGATGCAGCCGACCAGACAACAAATTTCTAATCTAACGAAGCAGCAGATAGGAAATCTTTCTGAGGCACAGTTCAGAGCTTTGCTTATAAAAATGCTTACAGACTTAACAGCAGATCTTAAACAAGATGGGGAAGGAATGAAGGCTAGTCCTGCTGAAATGAACAAAAACACATATGAAACAAGTGGTGAGGGAAAGAAAACCAGGGATTAAATCAACAAATCAGAACATAGGGAAGGAACAAACAGTCAACCAGTGCAGAAAGAGGAAACGAAAAGTGAGGAAAATGAGGAGAGGCTCAGAAACCTATGGGACAGCTATAAGCAGGCCAACATCCAAATCATAGGATTACCAGAAGGTGAAGAAGAAGAACTAGAAATTGAAAAATTAGGTGAAAAAATAATGAAGCAGAACTTCCCTAACTTGGGGAAGGAAATAGACTTACAGGTCCAGGAAGCACAAAGAGTTCCAAAACAACTGGACCCAGGGAGAACCACACCAAGAGACATTATAATCCAAATGTCAAAAATTAAGGATAAAGAGAGAATCTTAAAAGCAGCAAGAGAGAAGAAGAGAATTATATACAAAGGGGTCCCAATAAGACTCTCAGCTGATTTCTCAAAGGAGATTCTGCAGGCAAGAAGGGACTGACAAGAAATATTCAAAGTAATGAAAAACAGAAACCTACAACCACAATTACGCTATCCAGTGAAGCTGTCATTCAGAATAGAAGGGCAGAGAAAGTGCTTCCAGGACAAAGTAAAACTGAAGGAGTTCATCAGATCCAAACCACTGTTAAACGAAATGTTAAAGGACTTGTTTAGGAGAAAGAGGATCAAAGTTATGAACATTAAAATGAAAACTGTATCACAACAACCAACAACAGAAGCTAGGAAATCGAAACAAAGGCAAACTAAGTAGGCAACCAGAGTAGAAAAAGAATTATAGGTATGGGGAACATTATGGGGGGAGGTCAGCAGGGAGGGGGAAGGGGGAAAGGGAGGGAGATGGTACAGGAACTAAGAAGCATAGTAGGAGGGAGTGGAGTAGATAGGACGATGTTGAGAAGAACTATATGCACAACCAATGGGCATGGACTAAGCGGGGGGGAACAACTGAAGGGAGGGGTGTCACTGGGCAGAGGGGAACAAAGGGAAAAGAAATTGGGACAACTGTAACAGCATAATCAATAAAGCATGTTTTTTTAAAAAGAATATAATCAGCAATACTCAGATTGATTTAAAAAAGAGACAAGCAATGAATGGTAAATAAATAAAATCAGAAATGAAATAAGGTGTTATATCTACAGGTCCAGCAGAAATTTAAAAACAGTTTTAATAGCCTGAAAAAGTTTTGCCAGCAAACTGAAAACTGATGAAACCAAGAAGTAACCAGAAAACTATAACTTACCCAAACTGATGGAAGAAGAAAATAAAAAACCTGAATAGACCTACAAATATTAAAGTAATAACATCAGTACAGGCATACCTCAGAGATCTTGTGGGTTTTGTTCCAGACCACTGCAATAAAGCAAGTGTCATGATAAAGCAAGTCTCACAATAGAGCAAGTCATAATCTTCTCGCAGGTGGAGAAGGGTCTCGCCTTCAGTTAATAAAAAACACAACACCTGTTAAGCACAATAAATCAAAGCACAAGAAAACAAAGGTGTGCCTGTAGTTCAAAATCTTCTCTCAAAGGGAATAGCAGACCCAGATGGGTTTAGAGGTGAGTTGTATCAATCCTTCAAGAAACTTTTTATTAGCAAACTACAGAAATTTCTATAGAAGAGAAGGGGAAAAGCTCCTTTAACTCATGAGGTCGATATAACCCCAAATCAGACCAAGACAATTCAAGAAAGAAAAGCACAGATCACTCCCATTCAAGAATATACAGTAGATGCAAAAATATTAAAATGTAGTAAACCAAATCCAGCAAAATATATCTAAGATAATAAATAATGACCAAATGGATTGATCCCAGCAATGTAAGGGTAATAAAATTAGAAAAATCTATAAATGTAATTGACCATATTAACAGATTAAAAAGGCTTCAAGAGAGCCATAACATCTATGTTATTGTGGGGGAAAAAGACTTAATAAACGTGAACACCTTTACAAAACGCACAAAAACTGTTATCAAAAAACCAGAATAGAAGGAAGTACTCATAACCTGATACAGTGTAGCTCCTAAAAGCTTACAGCAAGCACTACTCTTAATGATTCCCTTTAAAATCAAGAAAAAAAGGATACTCACTCTGGTGACTTCGAACCTGAGCTCACCTCCTCCCAGGAAACACAGAAAAACCAGCAGGGCTGGAGTTCATATTCCTGAGACCCACGAGGATATGAGGAACGACTGCTAAAGCTCTAGCGATCTCAGACTCACCTGCCCCACTGCTCAGTGAATAAAGCAGCAGGCATTATGTGAATGAGGTTAATTTGCTAATTTTAAAGCACTGGCCTGAGGGGCAAGCATCAAGTCTAAGGGCCTGCTGCCTGGCAGGCTTCATCTTCATGCTCTCCCTCTGGCTCGCTCTCCCGGGTCCCCACCTCCGCGCATTCTCCCCGGGCTTCATTCCAGCCAATGGGTGCCGTCGTCCCAGAGGTTGCAATACAGAGGACAGGTATCTCCCAGAGGGAAGAAAGGGTTTTTTGTTTTTATTGAGGCAACATTGGTCTGTAACAGTATAACACTGGATGCAGGTGTGCACCATTATCATCTGACATCTATATGTACTACATCATGCTCACCACCAAAAGTCTATTCTTTTTTCTTTTTTTTTTCATGCCTTAAGTTTATTTACAGACACATCTAGTATGTTAAGTTCAACATACTAGATCCATTTTTCAGAGACCGCACCTCTTTAAATGTTCCTCTTCATATCTGTTCCATGGATTAATTAAAGCATCCTTATTTTTTAAGCAATTGGTATCTTCGTATAAAGAAAGATGTGGCAAACCCAGATCCAAAGTACCAAGTCATCATAGCTAGTAACTGCCACTTGTTTCCCACTGAAAATGTCACATTCTCCCTGGATCCTCCTCATAGTGGCTCCTACAGACCACAGAGGTTGTGAACCTCCAAATGCTCTTCCCCAACATTTTGCTATTGGAAGCCCTGCAAAAGGCACAGAAACTGAAAGCGGAAGAAATGGCAGTATCACACTAAGACCTTTTTTCATGAGCTTGTCCCCCTTCGTGCGAAAAGGGAGAAGTCTAGTTTCCATCAGTCACCACACAACTGACGCCCCCTTACTCATTGTTCCCTCCCCTCCCCCAACTCTTTCCCTCTGGTAACCACCAATCTGTTGTCTTCTGTGATTCTGTTTCTGTTTTGTTTTGTTTTATATTGTACATAGAAGCAAAATCATACAGTATTTGTTTTTCTCTGTTCAACTTATTTCACTTAGCATTGTACCCTGAAGATCCATTCATGTTGTCACAAATGGCAAGTTTTCACCTTTTTATGGCTGAGTAATATTCCTTTGTGTGTGTGTGTGTGTGTGTGTGTATTCACATCTTTTTTATCCATTCATCTATCTTTGAATACTTAGGTTGTTTTCATATCTTAGCTGTTGCAACAAATGCTTCAGTGAACACAGAGGTGCATGTATCTTTTTGAATTCGTGTTTTGTATTCTTCGGATTAATACGCAGAAGTAGAATAACTCAGTCATATGGTAGTCTTATTCCTAATTGTTAAGGGAATATTCACCAAAGTGCACAAGGGCTTTTCTCTGCATCCTATACTATGCTTGTTACTTCTTGTCTTTTTGATGACAACCATTTTAGTAAATGTGAGGTGATATCTCAGTGTGGTTTTAATTGCATATCCCTAATAAGTAGTGATGTTGAGGACTTTTTCATGTGCCAGTTGGCCATATGTATATTTTCTTTAAAGAAATGTTTATTCAGACCCTCTGCCCATTTTTAAATCAGGTTGCTTGTTTTATTGTTGTTGTTGAGTTGTATGAGTTCTGTATATATTTTGTATGTTAACCCCTATTAGATTCATGATTTGCAGATATCTTTTTCCATTCAGTAGATGGCCTTTTCCTTTTGCTGACAGTTTCCTTTGCTGGGCAGAAGCTTTTGGTTTGATGTGGTACCACTTGTTTATTTTGGCTTTTGTGTCCCTTGCTGTTAGAGCCACATCCACAAAAACAACGCTAAGACTAATGTCAGATAGCTTGCTGCCTACGTTTCCTTCTATGTGTTTTACGATTTCAGGGCTTATGTTCAAGTCTTTAATCCACTTTGAGTTACTTTTGTAAGATATCATGTAAGACAGAGGTCTACCTCATCCTTTTGCGTGTGGCTGTCCACTTTTCCAAGCACCAGTTACTGAAGAGACAATCCTTTCTCCACTGTGTGCTCTTGGCTTCTTTGTTGTCAATTGGTCTTTTGATGAGAGAGGCCAGTTTGCTCCCGCCTGGGGGCGGGTTCGGGTTGCACACAGCTGGGGGCCAGTCAAGGTGCTGTCAGGGAGCCTGTGCTGGTGGAAACCATCTTGTGCTCTCCCTCTGCCTTTCTCCGGTGCACCGGCATCTTCCAGAAAGGAACTTACACCCTCCTCTGGGGCCCCAATTTCTGCAGCTGCTTCCAGGGGACACCAGCGCATTGCCTGGTTCTGGTGGCCCAAGAAGCTTATACCTGTGGGTCCCATAGCACTTTAACCAACAGAGAAAAAAGTTCTTAAAATGCTACCAGCCTCAAGGCACAGCAAGAGGTGATGCCCAGGAGCTATTTCTGTGAAAGTACTCTATGAGCTAATCATCATAACTCCACAAGAGGCAGGCTTCTAGTTAAAGACACATCTATGGGCTATATCCTTTCCAGAGATCTCAGAGGTAGGCACTTTCCTCCCACTGTCCCCTGACCGTGCCCTAGAATGCCGGTATCACCCCGAGGGGAGCTTTCACGTGTATCTGGTGCCCTGGTTTTGTGGTCGCTGCCCAGGGGATTCCCCTTGATTGCCTGGCTCTCATGGCCAGAGGAGCTTGTGTGTTTGTGTCTCATGGGATTGTAGGGGTTGTAACAGTTGGAGAGGGAGGGTTTTTTTTGTTTTTGTTTTTGTTTTTTGTTTTATCCTCATCTGAGGACATGCTTAGAAGGGAGGGAGGGAGAGGAACATCGATGCTAGAGAAACATTGGCCGACTGCCTCCCACACGTGCCCCAACTAAGAACGGAACCCCCAGCCCAGGCATGTGCCTTGACTGGGAATCAACCCTGCAGCCTTTTATGCTACAACCAACAGAGCCACACCCATCAGGGCAGGGAGGGAGAGTCCTTGACAGACTACCACCCCCAGGGCACTGCACGGATAGCAGAGTGAAACACACCCTGTTTTCCTGGGAAACAGGCCTATTTGCTTGTCTTGCAGTTTCAGGCGGAGGGGCAGGCACTGGTTTGAACACAACTAGGGCCAGCAGAAGTGCTGTCGGTGAACACAGGCTGGAGGACACCAGCTTTGCACTCTCCCTCTGCCTTATACAGCTTACCGCCATCTCCCAGAAAGGAGCTTGTACCCTAGTCGGGGGTCTCAGTTTTTGTGACTGCCACCCAGGGGACACCTTGAGGTCACCTGGCCTACACTTGCAGTCTCACAGGAACGGATATACTCGCACACTTTAAAAGCTGCTGCCTGAGGGTGTGGTTTCCAATCAGCCGGAATCTGGGTGCTGAGGTGCTCCCCTTTGGCATGCTGACAGGTCTTGTCACACCCTCAACTACTTGGAACCGTTAAAAACAATAGCCTGCTTGGACAATCACAAAAATTTGAAAGACAACTAAGACTAGGGCAGAGCTGAAGAACAAGGTTCATCTCATACTCAAGGCCACTCACAAGAGGTGGCTCTTTTATCCAGTGCATGGAGACCGAATCTAAAAAGCAGCAAGAGGAAAACAACTTATTACTATAAGGGAATCCCCACAATCCTAAGATTTTTCAGCAGAAATTTTTCAGTCTAAAAGGGTGCAGTACAATACAGTCTACACATACTGGTGGTCCTAGACAGAACAGTAGGACAAAAAAAGAAGAGATGTAATAATTGAAAAAAGAAACGGATATTTGCCAATAAATTTGAAAATGAATAAAACGGACAGTTTTAAGTATAATTTTAAAAACCATAGTAAGTTAAAACCAAGCTTTTATATGATAATATAGGTGAATGTCTTCATGATCTTTGGGGAGGATAACTTGTGCCACATGCCTGCATCACTTAATCTAATTCTCACAACAAACCTGCAAGGCAATATATAAGAAACAGGCATAAGAGTCCCAGATCATGTAACTACTAAGTTGCAGAGTCTGGATTTAAACTAAGATTTTTTTTTTTTACAAAGTTTATGTGCTCTTACTCTCTTTTTTCTCTTTATGTATATGTGTGTTTTTACATGTATACATACATATAGACTATGCACATATGTTTTCTCTTAATAAGTGTATATATTATGGTCTCAGTGTGTACATATGCCATATATATGTATGTGTATATGCACACCCACTCTTAATATAGCATATAGAAATCCAAGTAATTCTTGACAGACAGATGATAGGTAGGTAGATAAATATTCCTTCTCTCTACATACCACTGTACATCCCTTAATATATTGCCACATGATATTTCATCTATAACGTAGGACTTAAAAATAATAGTACTGAATCCATAGGATTGTTGAAAGAATTAAATGGGAAAATACATGTTAAGTACTTATAATGCCAGGCTGAATACATGATAGCTATTACTATTATCAATTACTATCCATATAGTAGATGATTTGGTGTGAATTATACCCCATGCTTCTTTTCCTTCTGGGAATTCTCAATGATGAGAGTTGCCCAAGAGCCAAAGGGAACTCTGGGGGCTGTATACATAGGACTGGATGTATACAGGCAACGAGTCTGCGACTATTATGTATGTAGCGTTTGGGGGCTTTGGCCATAGAGTAGCTCATGATTTTTCAACATAAAGCTATTGGAACCAACTTATGCTGCCTCAGAGCACAATCTGCATATGTTCCTAGATCTGAAATAGCTACTGAGTGGAGGAAAAGTGCGGAGGCAGTGACTAGGACATTTTATTCTTTCACTGCTCTACTCTTCAAGGTCAAGGCAGGGAGTTTCCAGTCTCTATACTTTCTTTTAAAAAGGAATATATAGGAGAAGTCAGGGAAGGGTAGAAGGAGTAGGCATTTAAGCAGATAATTTTATAGTTTTCTTTAAATTTGTGTTATTTTAAATAGTTGTAGTATTTTACTCACCACCACTGCACAGAGGTTATATTTAGGATGTTTCCGAAAAATTGGACAAATGTAAGGCGTCAGGTCCAAGTTAGTGAGTGGGTAATGAATATCTGTTCTCAGTTTCCTTTTCATTGTACCCAGAATGTCAAACCTGGAGAGAAAATATGTGAAATATAAAGTAAGTTTGTGAACAACTCATGAATGAAATACACATACCTTGATAAATTCTAAGTACCATTTAAAGTAATTTCTTGGAAAGATTATTTGGTGCAGACCTGTACACAAATCTTTTTTTTCTTATCTACATATGTTTAGAATCTCCACATCCACAAGCCTTGTTAAAACTGAGACCAGAGAAGCCCAAGAGCTTGAGTCAGGGCGTGAGGCAGTATAGAGCCAATTCAGTGGGAGAGAAAGAAGGGGTAAAGCCAGGCACAGCATCGAGGGAGTAGAAATCACATTGCTAACTTCTGGCTACTTGACTCCAGCTGAGGCCGCTCACTCTAACCAAGCTGGCTTGGCTCTCCTTTTCTTGCTTTCAGTGCATGCTGTCTTCACAGTGTCCTGTTTTCCAGCTCTGTGGTTTTAATATATCTTCAATAAGATAACATTTTGTGAAACTCTTGTCACATTTTTATTGCTATATAGATCAGCAGTTCCCAAAGCTGAGCCTACGTCAAAATCACCCTGGTGCTTCTTTCTTTAAAAGTAAGTTATGTTCATTTTGAAAAAATGGCTGCTTTAGGTGTGAGGCAGGGGAATTTCTGGGTTAGTCTGAGATATTGTCATGTCAGAAACCTTTCTTTCTGCCATATGACCCAGCATTCTATGCCTAGGTATCATCTGAAAAGAAATGAAAACTTGTATCCACATAAAAATCTATGCGCTATGGACCCAAAGAGGACCACACCAAAACACATCATAATTAAAATGTGAAAGTTTGAAGATAAAGAGAGAATCTTAAAAGCAGCCAAGAGAAAAGCAGAGTTACCTACAAAGGAGTTCCCATATGACTATCAGCTGATTTCTCAAAATAAACTTTGCAGGCAAGAAGTGACTGGCAAGAAGTATTCGAAGTGAGGAAAAGGACCTACAACCAAGATTACTCTATCCAGCAAACCTAGCATTTAAAATGTTAGGACAGATAAAGTGCTTCCCAGACAAGGTAAAACTTGAGTTTCATCATCACCAAGCCATTATTATCGTCGGCAGCCGTCCGTCTCGAGAGACGATGGTGTAGCTTCTTAAGAGTCTATCTGCACCGCCGAGAATGGCTGTGCAGTCCGACTCGGGAGTGACACGGTATCTGTCTCCTCCCGTGTTGAATCGACATCTTACGATGATGCTGGAGTGTCCTCTCCAGTGAAGCTGAAGCTACAGAGCCTGGGCAGGGTGATATGGAGGGTCTGCTGTTGCCCATGCAGCAGACCCCCCCTCTCTTCGCAGCTGAAGGATCCAAGGGAAAGACGGAGTCAATACAGCTTGGCTTCAGGTGCGCCGCAGGAGTTGCCGGTGTTGACTACAACGTCAAACCGCCTTAGGGACTCCGGCTCCGGATTTTCTGTCGGGGTTTACTCCCTTAGCCTTTCCCCTGAAGAGGTATGCCGCAAGGCAGTGGAGGTTTTTGAAATCAGAGTTTTCCTTCTCTGATGTGCCCTGACTGGAAGATCGAACCAGCGACACTTAGCTCGCAGGCCGACGCTCAATCCACTGAGCCAAACCAGCCAGGGGGAAGCCATTTATTATATGAAATGCTAAAGGGAATTATATAAGAAAAAGAAGAATATCAAAACAATGAACATTAAAATGGCAATAAATTCACAACTATCAATAATTGAATCCAAATAACAAACTAAGCAAACAAGCAGAGCAGGAACAGAATCACAGATATGGAGATCATTTGGAGAGTTATCAATTGTGGGGAAGGTGGAAAATGGGGGAAAAGGTGCAGGGATTAAGAAACACAAATTGGTAGGTACAAAATAAACAGGGGGATGTTAACAGTATAGGAAATGGAGAAGCCAAAGAACTTATATGTATGATCCATGGACATGAACTAAGGGCAGGGGGTTGCTGGAGGGAATGGGGTACCAGGTGGAGGAAGGCAAAGGGGAAAATTTGGAACAACTGTAATAGCATAATCAATAAAATACATTAAAGAATCTATATGCTAATATTTATATAGCTGTAGTCACATCTGCCTCAAACTGGAAACAACCCAAAAGTTAATCAACTGGTGAATGGATAAATAATGTGGTATATTCATAGTGTGATTACTACTCATCAGTAAAAAGGAAGGAACCACTGCAACATGCCACAACATGGACTAATCTCAGAAATATTATGCTAAGTATAGGAAGCCAAACTCAAAAGGCTACATACAGCATAACACAGGACATCCTGGAAAAGGCAAAACCATAAGGATGGAAATCAGATCAGAAGTCTCCAGGGTCTGGGTTGGGGAGAAGATACTGATAATAAAGGAGCATGAGGAAACTTTCTGGCATGATAGAAATAGTCTATATGTTGGCTGTGATCATTACATGTCTGTGTGCAACTTTAAAAGTTCATAGATCTGTACATCTAAAAAGGATGGATTTTGTGCATGTAATTATACTGAACTAACTAATGAGCTCACAGGAGCTGGCTTGAAGCAGCTCTCAATGGCCAGCTTTAAACAATTTGAACATCAAGAAGAACAGTTATAGTAGTGGCTAATAAACACATTAGGTTTAAGTATCCATAAGTTCAGAGTGATAGTAATTACAAAGGGGAAACTATACCTTTAAATGGCAAGAGCTTGCAGTCACTACCTTACCTTAGGGATCAAACTTAACATCACCAACAGTGGGACAAAGTTTTAAGATGTGTCTCCTGATTTAATGTGATGACAAGTATACAACACTGCCTACACCAGACTCCTGCTAAATTTTTTTTTTAAGTTTAGCTTGAATCTAACCATAAGGAAACAATTAAATAAATCCAAAACAGGGACAAGTCTAAACAATGGACTCCTCAAAGGCTCAATATCAGAACAAATGGTTGACTATATAAAAAGAGGGAAAGGCTGTTCTAGATTTAAAGAGACAGCCACATGCAATGTATGATCTTTGACTGGATCCTAGATTGGAAAAAAGTTATGAAGACATTTTGGAGGTGGGGGAATTTACAGATGGACTATCTTAGGGGGTATAAGATTATGGTCAAATTTGTTAGGCATGATAATGGTGTTGTGACTAGGAGAATGTCCTATGTCACGTGATACACGGTGAAGTATTGAAGCATAAAATGCTATGGTGTTTGCATCTTACTTGAGATGGTTCAGCTAATAAAATGGAAGGGAGGAAAGGAAGGAAGGAGGAGAGGAGAAGGAAAATGTGGCAAAGTGTCATCAGCTAATGAAGATTTTAGGGTATGTGGGTATTCATCAAAGAAGTTTTCAACTTCTTGGTAGGTTTGAAAGTTTTTAAAATAAAAATCGGTGTGGGGATATAAAAATTAAAATAGTAATGCTTAAACTCTGCCTCAGACTTATGGAATCAGAATCAGCAATGGTGGAAATTTATTTTTTAAAAGCACTCAGAGTGAGTGCCAAATGTCCACTAACAGATGGATAAACACAATATGATATACATACAATGGAATATTATTCAATCATAAAAAGGAATGAACTTCTGGTACACAGGGATAAACCTTGAAATCATTCTGCTAAGTGAGACAGGCCAGCAAAAAGGATAAATGTTGTATGAGTTCACTAAAATAGGCAAATTTATAGACACAGAAAGTAGATTAGAGGTTACCTGGGACTAGGGGGGATGAGAAATGGAGAGTTCTTGCTTAATGGGTATAGAGTTTTTGTTTGGAGTGACGAAAAATTTTGGAATAGTGGTGATTGATTGTTGTACGACACTGTGAATGTAATTAATACCAATGAAGTATACACTTAAAATGGTTAAGATGGAAAATTTTATGTTACATGTATTTTACCACAAATTTAAAAAAATTAATGTAATATATAGGATATCAATGAATTGTACACAGTAAGGGGGTATATTGCATAGATTTGAATTATAGCTTGATAAAGCTGCTCAAAAAATCTGCTCACAAAATAGCAAAATTCATACCTTTTTAAGTGAAAGATCATTATTTTTGGTGCTTTGGAAATACTGGCCTTCAAAGCTGTTTCTTGCTTAGTATCACAAAAGGAACAGTGGATCTGATTGTTCCAGGTCAGTGTGTCTTGTTGGAAAAAACACTGGAGACAGTCCTGTTGAGATAAAGTGTTCGGTGAGCAAATGGGATCACACTGTAGCCTGGACTCTGTTTATATCAGAACTGCAGAAAAGCCCTGTAAACGTTATTCTTGCCGCTCTTCTCAGTGTCAACAGGTCTGGGAGAGACCAGTGGCACAAGCTGCAGCTTGGACAGGTGTAAAATCTACCTGGCGAAGGAGGTGCTTCCTTCTCACGTTAGTTACTGAAATGGATCCAAGTGCTCATCTCACTTCTAATGTCTTAATCAGCATTTGAACGTTTCTGGCTGACTTCAGAATGATACTGACTGTGATTTTTCCACTAACAAGTGGGGCAGCTGTTTTATGTTATCCATCTCATCACGAACGTAATCTGGTGACTGAACAATGACCACATTCCAGGGTTCTGAGGTGGCCATAATAAAGCCAGCCAACAGAACAGAGAGCATCAGATCCTGTGCCCACAGGAGACATCCTCAGTGTAGCCACGTGCCCCAGCTCCGTAAACCATTAACCTCAAAAAGAAGAGGCACACATATTCTGTTTTTGGCAAACATGCCAGCACCTCATCCACTCTTTGGAATCTGTGTCCAGTCATTGTTAGCAGTTTGATCTGAGAACGAGTCCAGTTCTGAATAAGTGGTAGGATGTTAATTTCCAGTTCCAGTAAATGTGTATTATTCTACAAGGAAATGTATTGCTCCCTGCCTCCTAACTGTTCCCTGCCTTCTACCAGCACCCAATTCTGTTTACAGATTTACTTTTGGTATTATGGTGAAGAAAATTCAAGAGATAAACTAAGGCACTAGATTCCATTCTATTTTCCCAACACATTTCGTGGCTTTTGTCTAAAATATAAGAGCCCAAGACCAAGTCATAATCTTTTATATCTAGTTCCCAAAATGGACCAATAGACCTCTGAGGTAAGAAAGAGCCATCAAATTTTTGCAGGAAAGTGTAATTTCTCTAAATGTGCCAAACCATGATGATAGATCAAATAAACCCCATTTATCTTCTCAATTTTACAGTAAGGCTGTTTTACTGAGTACATGGATATATAACTGAATTCACAGTAACTTTTGGCTGTGTGTGACTTTTCTATAAAATGCCAACATGGCATCCAGTTCTTTTTAAGTTATAAAGCTTTTATAGTAGAAAATATAGGAAACAGCCCTAAGAAAATCTAGGGCCAGGAGGAAGCCAAACAAAAAGGTATCCAGGAGTTAAGAGTCCCTACCTGAAGAGAGCACTTGTATTCAGATGGAATGGGGAGGGAGAGGACTGTAAAGACTTCATTCCTGTAGGTACAGTTCTCACACTTTAAACACATGATGCTGTAACTGATCTGCCCTTCAAACAGACGGGTGATGATGGAGGACTCACTGGGAATTGCCGTCTGGCAGCACCTTGGAATAGAGCTTTTCTCGTATGCTCTTCTTCGGTGGTACTAAATCAAGGAACAAATTGGCCTCGAATCAGCTACCAGTTATCAAAAAATTATTTAATAGAAAGACTTGCTTTTTGCTATCAGAACGCTACATTGCTACCAGAAACCATGTGTGGATTCAGACAATAAATACAGTCAGATCTTCTTACGAGCATACGCTATGTGTGACTTCTGATAATTCAGTTATTTCTCTCCTCCAGGGAAGCTGAGGAATGATGATGCCACAGCCTGGTGAAATGCATAACCACGGCTCTGTAAGCCGACAGCCTATGACAGTGTGACACAGGGCCAGGTCTCCTGGGAGAGTTACCAGGGAGGCTGTTACACGAGTTTTCGGTCATGCAAACTGATCTAGAGGCAAAATCAAGGAATTTGATCTCCCTGCCAGTCCCTTCAAGTTACAAACCATAGCCACTTCTTCTGTTAGAAAATGTTTTTTATTTTTATTTTAAAATTTTGAAAATATTTTAATATTTTTTCAATTATAGTTTATATTTAATATTATTTTGTATTAGTTTCAGGAATACAGCATAGTGGTTAGACAATCATATACTTTACAAAGTGATCTCCCTGATATTTCAAGTACCTGCCTGGCACCATATACATAGTTATTACACTATTGACTGTATTCCCTACGCTGTACCTACATCCCCATGACTATTTTGTAACTACCAGTCTGTACTTCTCAGTCCCTTCTCCTTTTTCACCCAGTCCCACACACAACCCTCCTCCCCTCTGGCAACCATCAGTCTATTCTCTGTATCTATGAGTCTGTTTCTATTTTCTTTATTCATTTATATTGTTCTTTAGATTCCACATATAAGTGAAGTTATATGGTATGTGTCTCTCTCTGACTGACTTATTTCACTTAGTATAACACCCTCTAGGTCCATTTATGCTGTCACAAATGGTAAGAGTTTATTCTTTTTATGACTGAGTAATATTCCACAGCATAAATGTACCACAGCTTTCTTATCCATTCATCTATTGATGGGCACTTTGGCTGCTTCCATGGCATGGCTATTGTAAATAATACTCCAATGAACACAGTGGGGCATATATTCTTTCAAATTAGTGTTTCAGGTTTCTTCAGATATATACCTAGAAGTGGAATCACTGAGTCATAAGGCAGTTCCATTTATAATTTTTAAAGGAAAAAGTTTCCATAGTGGCTGCACCAATCTGCATTCCCACCAAAAGTGCACTAGAGTTCCCCTTTCTTCACATCCTTGACAGCACTTGTTTATTGATTTATTGATAGCAGCCACCTGACAGATGTGAGGTGATATCTCATTGTGGTTTTAATTTGCATTTGCACACTAATTAGTGACATTGAGCATCTTTTCACCTGTCCATTGGCCACCCGTATGTCTTCTTTGGAGAAGTGTCTATTCAGAGAAAACACTTTGTAGAAAGAGCAGTCTTAAAATTTTAAGGCAGCCTGATTTAACTAGCCTCATGCCTGACTTGAATCTATAGTAGGTCGTACTCAGGAACAACATGGCCAGGACCACACCCTGAGTTTTCAGTGACTTTACACACCTGGAAGATTTATTAGCTCCAGTAAGCTCTTTCTTGGAGCTGTGCACACCACTCTACTTTGGCTTCCTCCTTCATCACACCCTGCTGCTCAGGTCTTCTACCCTGACAGTAATTTAATGACCCTAATTCCAATTTCGGTCTTGGGAACCAGAATGTTATTATTTCAGACTAGCTGACAGAGAGGACCCATATAATTTTTTGACCACCGCCTCACCTCTGGCTAGAAAAGCATTGCCATGAATATCTTCTTAGGAGTAAAAATAAAACATGAAACTGAGGACTGCAGAGGAGAATGGTTAATGGCTATAGTGTGATCTTTTATGATAAGTATTTCCTGGATGTTAACGATGAGGTAAGCTAACATCACAAGGACACTGCCTGGAGTCAAGGACATATCTTTGGAGAGTGTGGGTCTCCCATCAAGGCTGAAGGCAGTGAGTCTAGTAAATAAAGGCAAAAACCCTTAGTAACTGGAAATTTTATGCTTTATTAAGTGTATGTCCTAATTGAATGAAGAATTCCATTAGGCATGTTTGGTATGAAGATGAAACTTTGCAGTATAGAGATGTGTCCTGTAATCTAATACTGAATTTAATATTTCTTGGGTTTGTAGTTACCAAGAACATTTATTTTAAGTTGTAAAGTTCTGTATGTTATATCTCATGAGAAATATATTTTTATAAAAACTGTGATATTCACTTTTTTAAAATCCTCACTCAAGGACATGCTCACTAATTTAGAGAGGGGAAGGAAAGGAGAGAGGGAGGGAGAGAGAGGGAGTGAGAGAGAAAGAGAAACATCCATGTGAGAGAGAAACATTGATCAGTCGCCACTTGTATACACCCTGACCAGGAATCAAACCCACAACCCAGGCATGTGCCCTGATCAGGAATCGAACCCGCAACCTTTTGGTTTATGGGATGAAGCTTCAACCGAGCCACATTGGCTAGGGCTGCAGTTTTTACTTTAAAAAAACAGTCCATACAGACGTAATTTTCAAAGGGAACTAGATGAGTGGTACTCACACCCGCTAATCACTGGAAGTATTGCACCAAGTGAGCTTTCCCAGGTGACAGCCCCAGACATTCAAACTCAGTAACACCAGAGTAAGGGCCTTAGTACATGTCTTTAAAATCTTCCTCAGTGATTCTGATGATCAGCTAAGTTTGGTAAATAAAGATCTATTCAAATACTAACTTGAATATTCCCCCAGCACCTATGCTTGGCACAGAATAGGCAATATTGACTGAACAAATGAAGGAATGAAAAATGAAGTTTGCTGATAGAGCAGAATGTCTATCCTATTTCAAGGCCATTAATTCTACTTACCTTTTTCAGAGATTCATGAAGTTCATTCAGGACATAAATCAAGAATTCCTGAGCATCTTGTTGTGTCTTTTTCATAAATGCTGGGTAGAGGTTGCCAAGAGCCGACCAAAATATTTCTGGTGAGACACAGTCTGAGTCTCCAAGCCACATGTCTGTCATGACATAGGCGAACGCAGTGGCAA
The DNA here is from genome assembly GCF_987537825.1 of Furipterus horrens. Lineage (NCBI taxonomy): Eukaryota > Metazoa > Chordata > Mammalia > Chiroptera > Furipteridae > Furipterus > Furipterus horrens. The sequence goes on from NW_028327173.1 coordinate 155,571,785, forward strand.
CCTTACTGCAGTCCCTTGGAAGGAAGAAGGGGAATGTTTCTGGCTCATTTAATGAAAGAAGGTACCTAAGCACTCCAACATGTGGCCGTCAGACCAAAATCAAAGCTTCATTCATTTCTTGGTTGACCTTCTCACTTGACTCACTCTACAAACAGTATCTGGAGCACTAAGCCTCTACTGACATGTTTAGTCCTTAATAGGGACTCCAGAAGGTTCTTTCCCTAACCTCACCTTGGTGGAGCAGGGAGTAGGGGCTGCACTGCAGGGAATGCAATGGTCTTACTTTTGAAGGGCAGTAAGGTACTTTCCGAAGAGGAAGTATTCCACCAGCGGGGAGATGCTGCAGAGACACTGTAAGATGGCATTCATGTAGCACGTGTTGCCCAAGTTCCGTAGGCCAATCACACCCTGAAAGTGGGGCTGGTCCTTGTCAGCCTCGCTAACTGGAAAGGTGTCATTGTGGTCTGTGCAGTCTGCACTGTTGATGCCACGGGGAAAGAAAGGAAAGCATTTTGAGGGAACAAAATATGTACAAGTGACATTAAGTCTCTCAACCTCATAATACAAAGAAAAGTTGCTAATAAGGTTTCTGCCAAACAAATTCCCTAACAAGGACAGAAGTACCCAAACCCGGAGCCTAAAATTGTGTTACTTAGTCCAGAACTCTTTGAACAGTGCTTGCAGCCAAATAAGCTGAGATAAAATTTCTTTTTAAAACCAAAGCAAGAAGACAGAAAATATTGGCCTTTCAGAATTCTAGAATTGCTTGGCTAAAAAATACAAACTTTCCCTTTAAATATCAAAGTATTTTCTTTTTTACTGGGCAAGTAATTATTATTAGTAGTAATAACAATAGATTGTAGTTAATAATAGTAATAGTTCTCATGAATTGAGCCTGGCACTATGTTAAGTACCTAATGTGTATTTTCCATTTAATTCTTTCAGCAATTCTATGGAGTAGGTATAATTATTTGTAAATCCTGTGTTACAGAGGAGTTACCATGTTTAAGTGATTTAGTCATTTGCCTATGGCAATGTATTAAGGGAAGTGTCGTGGTATGTAGATAGAAGGAATATTTACGTACCTACCTACCTAACATCTGTCCAGAGTTATTTGGATTTAGGGGGGTGGTGGGACTGGTTGTAAGAAGGTGAAGGGAGTAGCCAAAAAACATATGCATGACCTATCAATATGAACAACGGTGTGGGGATTGCCCAAGGGAGTAGGGGCGGGGGGTGGGGGCTGGTGGAGGAGAACAAAGGGGGAAAATTAGGACAATTCTAATAGAATAAACAATAAAATATTTTTAAAAAGTTATTTGGATTTATATATGATATATTAAGAATGTGTGTATACACATACATGTCTATGACATCGAGAGCGTATTATTTATATACATACACTAAAAGCACATCTGTAGTGCATGTTATATATGGAAATATATACACATACATATAAAAACACATATACACAGAGAGAAGGAAAGAGAGTAAGGGTATAGACTTTGTAATAAGTAGAGCTTAGTTTAAATCCTGACTCTGCCACTTGCTAGTTACATGATCTAGGACTCTTATGCTGGTTTCTCGTCTATAAGGCTCCTTGGCCACATAGGTTTGTTGTGAGGATAAGATCAAACAATGCAAGCATGTGACAGATTCCATTGTTAATAAGTGGTAACCTCATATATTTTTAAAGGAGAGACTGATCTAGGACGTGGTTAGCGGTAAGCTATAGAATGAGAGCATTCGTGGGAAATCAGCAAGACCTGCCCCGAGGAGGGAACACTGTGGGCTTCCACAGAGCCCTCCTCTATGCACCGCTTCCTCTAGTAACTTGGCTATTGTGCCAGGCAGCCCCCCATCTTTGTCTTCTCATCATCACTTTCCATCTACAGCTTTTAAAACTGGGTCTCCATGAAACATTTACCTGACCTTGGTACCTCTCCTTACAATTCTGCCAGTTTGAAAAGTGCTCACTGTTCCATGGAGGGTCATTGTCACTTTCATTTATCGATGCCATGGGAGGCCCCAGGCTGTCACCCTTTAGGAGTATCTATTGCATAGATATTAAATAATATCTTTCTTTCCTTTTGGGGGACCTCCAATGGGTTAAGTCTGGGATCCCTTCCAAATGCGGCCTGTACCCGACTGCTTTAGCATCACCTCGCCCATCATATCCTCCCCTAATTTGGGATAATCTAGAAAGCTGCAGTAGACAGAGGCTCACAGGACGTAGTAGACACTGAAGTCATCTGCAGGAAAAAGCCGCTGGGAAGTCATTTTAGTGAAACCACGTCACGTGGGACTTGGCACTTCTATTCAGGAGCAACATCTAATCCTTTTAACTTCATTTCTCCTCGCCTGTTACCTCTGGTCTTTTTGTTTGTAATAAACAATTGATAAGTTCCTCTCCCCTCCTCTCAGTAGCTGAAAACTGACTTTTATCTGTACTTCAGGTACATTCCAACTTAGATCTCCTATGCATCAGAATTCTTTCCATTCATCTTCAATATTCTAGTATGTTGCCATGAGACACTGTTACTTGGTTGCTTGAAAACTTTTAGTAGATTTGCTAAGAATGGACTAAATAGATAACATCTCTTCCTCCATCAATCAGTTTCTCTTGTGTGTATTTATTAAACACACACACACAGATATACCACCACTGATCAGTGGACACCATGGTAACCCTGCCCACTCTGGCACCCACCCACCCTCCCACTGAACGCAGCACCCCTAGGACCTGCAGCGACTGTTTCTCATCTTGGGGACAGAGGCAGGCGGATTTTGCTGCTTCCAAAAACACACAGCATTGGGATAGACTGGAACATCAACAATAGTGTGCACACCTAATCCCACTAGTGCCACAAAGGGCACATATAGTTTGTCATAAAAGAATGTAAAAGCTGTGAAGAAGCAGAGCACACAATAATCTCCTGAGCTCTCATTTTCTTCATAGAAAACTGTGCTTAAGCTCTTCAGTAGAGTGGGTTCCCCCACCCTAATGCTCTAGATGAAAAGGGGTCAGAGAATATATGTAATCACACAGCACGAAAGCAAGCTGGTTGAGGAGTGGGCTTGCTACAGTGGGGAGCCTCTGGAGCTCCGGAACAGTATCATCCTGTTCTTCTTTTGCTCTAACTCAGCATCTGTAGGGCACTGATTTTCAACTTTTTTATCTCGTGGCACACGAGGAATGTAACTACCTCGGGACTGGAGACAACCAGAAGTTCCAGAGGGTCGAGCTGCATGGAAGTCCAGCACACAGGGATATGGATAGGAGATGCTCATCCAGACAGGTGGGAGGGGTGGAACCGAGTCGGAGAGGATGCAGTGTGGTGGTGGCGGTGGCAGCAGCAGCAGCAGCGGCGGCGGCTGCAGGCCAGCAGAAAGCGCAGTCGCATGTTTTAAAGAGTCAGGAGGGACACCTGGGGCTTATTCCAGCCCCTCACCAGACAGCACAGCTCACGGTCCCAGAACCGGGGAAGGTCAAGCCCCATTGCTTCTGACTCTGCAGACCAATGGAGGTTGGGGTGGAGGAGGAGGCTGCTGGTTTCTTGGTAGAGTCTGCTTGTTTGAGGGGCCCCCACGTCCTGGAGCGTCCCCAGACCCACCCGCTCTGGGAGTGAAAGCTAGAGCAATAGCTACAGGGGCGCCAGTCACATGCGGGAGTGGGAGGGGTGCCTGGAAGTGGGGCGAGTGCTGGGCAGGCAGCATTGTTCCCTCTCGGACCCCTCCACCACATACAGTGCCACAACGTGGTAAAACAGGTCACCCTGTAATGACGAATACCTAAGGCCTCGCTCCTTAACAACATAACAGGAGCGACAGCTCTACCTAAGACACAGAGGCAAACAAACACAGGAGCTTGTCAGAATGAGGAGACAGAGAAGTATGACCCACAAATGGGGAACAGATCAAGGTTCCAGCGGGAGAACTAAGTGATGAGGAGATAACCAGCCTAACAGATGAGGAGACAGACAACCTAACAGATGCAGAATTCAAAACACGGTGATAAAGATGCTCACAGACTTGACAGATATGCTTGAGTACGGCAAATGCATAAGAGAAGAAGTGAAGGCTACGCTAAGTGAAACGAAGGAAAATCCACACAAAACCAATGGTGAAGGGAAGAAAACTGGGGTTCAAATCAATGATTTGGAACATAAGGAAGAAAAAAAAACAGTCAACCAGTACAGAATGAGGAAACAAGAATTGAAAAAAATGAGGAGAGGCTTGGGAACCTCTGGGACAACTTTAAACGTGCCAACATCCGAATCATGGAGGTGCCATTAGGAGAAGAGGAAGCACAAGAAATTGAAAGCTTACGTGAAAAAATAATAAAGGAAAACTTCCCAAATTTGGTGAAGGAAACAGACATACAAGCCAGGAAGCATGGAGAGTCCGGGTGAGCTGGACCCAGAGGGGACCACACCAAGACACATCATGATGCCAAAGGTGAAAGATAAAGAGAATCCTAAAAGCAGCAAAAAAGAAGCAAGAGAGTTGCCTACAAAGGGGTGACTATAAGGACACCTTGCAGACAAGAAGGGACTGGCAAGCAGTATTCAATGTGATGAAAAGCAACCTACAACCAAGATTATGCTATCCAGCAAAGCTATCATTTAGAATGGAAGGGCAGATGAAGTGTTTCCCAGACAAGGTGAAGCTAAAGGAGTTCATCACCAAGCCATTATTATATGAAATGTCAAAGGAACTTAAGAAAGAGATCAAAATTATGAACATTAAAATGACAACAAACTCACAACTATCAACAACTGAATCTAAAAAAATAAAAGACAAAATCCAACTAAGCAAATGAGAATAGGAACAGAATCATAGGTATGGAAATCATTTGGAGGGTTAACAGCGGGAGGGGGAAGAGGGAGAAATGGGGAAATGGTGCAGGGATTAAGCAGCATAATCGGTTGGTACAAAATAGACAGGGGGATGTTAATAATAATATAGGAAAGGGTGAAGCCAAAGAACTTCCATGCACGACCCATGGACATGAACTAAGGGGGTGGGATTGCTGGAGGGAAGGTGGTACTGGGCAGAGGGGAGCAAAGGGAATAGAAATTGGGACTACTGTAACAACATAACCAATAAAATATACTTAAAAAGAAAAATCAAAAAACAATTCTTGCTCTGGCCAGCTGAGGCAGTTGGTTGAAGCATTGTCCCATACAACAAAAGGTTGTGGGTTTGAACCCAGGTCACAGCACATACCTAGGTTGCAGGTTCTGTCCCTGGTTGGGGCATGTACAAGTCAACCAATGCATGTTTCTCTCTCACATCAATGTTTCTTTTCTAAAAAAAGATTTTATTTCTTTTTAGAGGGGGGGAAAGGGGAAAGAGAGGGAGAGAAACCATAAACCTGAGAGAGAAACGTTGATTGGTTGCCTTTCGCGTGTGCACCTGACCAAGGACATAATCCGAAATAGACGAATGAGCCCAGACCAGGAATGGAATCGGTGACCCTTTGTTTTGCCTAACTGAACCACACTGGTCAGGGCGATGTTTCTTTCTTCTGTCTCTCTCTCTCTTCCTTCCTCTCTGTCTAAAATAAAAATTAAAAAAATTCTCAGGTAAGGATTCAAAAATAAAAATATTTTAATTATTGCGGCACACCAGTTGAAAATCGCTGTTGTAGGGAGTAGGTAAAGAAACAGCCTTTAGGGCCAATCTAATTTGTCTTTTCTCAACTCTGCATCAAGTAAAATAAGGAGGTAATAAAAAAAACTCTCAAAAAATATCAATGTCAGGAAAGATAAAGAAGGCTGATAATCATTGCAGATTAAATAATAGAGAAACAAGACAAACACAATATCCAATCCTGGATGGGATCCTGGATTAGGAAAAAAATGCTATAAAAGGACATTATTGATACAACTGATGAAATCTGAATATAGATTACACATGAAGTTTTAGACCAATATTGAATCTTATGAATTGTATGAAATTGTACTGTTACGAAAGACAATGTCCTCGTTCTTAGGAAATGCACACTGACGAATTTAGGGTCACAACATATGCAACCCGCTCTCAAATGATTCAGGACCCCCCCAGACAGATGCACACGTGGACAGGAGGGAACGGGGAGGAATAGAGCAACAGGAAGCAAACGCAGCCAATGGCAGCAACTGGTGGACAGGGGTGAAGGCATACTGGAGTTCCTCATATTGTTTAAAATTCTCAAACTAAAAAATTAAAAAAAAGAATATAGTGGATGTACTTGTAACATGGATTTATTTTCAACCTTATTACTGGTAGGTCAAATAAGCAAGGTGAAGTTTGCCTTGTAGAAGCACACCATTTATGTTCACGTGGTTCTAAAGACATACATATATGCTTGGGCTTCAAAGACATTAAGAATAGTCATTCCTTGACACGTGCATAAGGGATCCTGCAAACTAGAAATACTGACTCTTGCAGCTCCTTGATATTTAGTATTTGTGGTCTATTTAGAGGTGTGTTTTTTTTTTTTTTTAAGTATCACAAATAGGCCTTTTTATTTGTCACCATTAAATGTCTGTATTTTAAAGATTCTTGAACTGGGGGCTCATATCCATCTGCTCGCTCAACTTTAGCACCTGTCTCATCCCCAGTAGACTTTCCAGAACTGCTGGCTTCACCCTGAAGCTCCATGAGTTTTCCCAATTCAAACTTGGGCTTCTTCAGCATTTTGACTTTTCTAACAAAGACATCATGAAGCGGATAGATAGATTGGCAAGCCTCTTCTATGTCTTTTCCAATGCTATCTGGAATCAATTTATTGACCACTTCTTTCAAGTCATTTGTCTGCACCTCTCAGGTCATGATTTCCATCTTCTTCTTCTGGATTTGGCGGACCTGTTGATGCTAGCATAAGAGGTCTTCCGAATCTGATTGTTGCGCTTTTTAGTAAAACCAACACAGAAGAGAAGAAGCAAATACCCACCAGTAATCTTGACATCAACATGAGCTTCAATCATAGTCTGCCACTTTTTGACCATGGAGCACATTTTGTCATGGGTAAGATCCATGCCATGGAAATTAGAGTTTTTGCCCTGAACATCCTCAGTAATTAGCTTGAATTTCCTAAATGCAACTGCACCGTTCTGTAGATCAGCAAGGCTCACTTCAAAAACATGACCCTTCAGACCGTCAAAGGCCATTTTGTTTCCTTGAATTCTTGTGACTAGTGTTTTTCCAATATTTCTTATATTAAACATAGCTGGTGCTTTCACATCATACCAATCTTTCTTAGAAAATGGATCAACCACTTTCTTCTTTGCTCCCTTTTTGCTGCCTTTCGTAAGGTGCTTGTTCTTGCTCTCCGCCATGGTACTGCCCAGAGAGCCGAAAGGGTAGAGGTGTTTCTTGAAATCACCTCAGTGGAGGTTCTGCAGGTCTTGAACCCTATCATCCTGTTCCTTTTTGTCAGTGAAGTTCTCTCAGGTCTTTTAGTTTGATGCTGGTAGATAGAAATACAATTCATATATTTATCTTGTAACTAGAAGTTTTTCAAAATTTGCATTTTTGTTTTTCCTACACATTTATGTCATCTACAAAAAAATAATCTTTTTTCTTTCCAGTTCTTGTCATTTATTCCCTTTTGCACTAACTAGCACCTCCAGAAAAATACTGAATAGAAGTGGGGGTGGTAGGTATCCTTAATACATACCTGGACTAAAAAGAAAAGCTTTGCCAATTCACCATTAACTATGATATTTGCTAAGGACATAGCTTTTTTGAGAGTTGTAATCAAAAATGGATATTGAGTGTGACCAGGTTTTTCTTTGAGATAATCACGATATTTTTCTTCTTTACTGTTATTATGCTTAATTATCGATGATGACTGTATACAAGGTCTGTCCGAAAAAGTCCAGCCATTGTTAATGAGAATGGTTTGCACGATACTGATGTAACTTGGCAGCCAAGGAGAGTGGACTGGAATGTAAATGCAAACAATGACGATTTCACTTAACTAGTTAGTGAGGGCAGTAGATGCTGTTGAGTAAGCATGTGTACTGTGGGGTCGTTGCTTTCAAAATGACTGAGTAGAGCCATGAATCTGTATCAAATTTGTGTTAAGCTTGAACATTCCTGTGGGAACTATTTGGATGACTCAGAGGCTGCAGCTATGGGCACCTGGTGACTGGCGGCTGCATCACAGCGTGCCCGCTCATGCATCTCGCCTTGTGCAGTTTCTTGGCAAAACATCAAATCACCCAAGTAACTCAGCCCCACTTACAGCCCAGGTTTGGCACCCGGCAACTTCTGGCTTTTCCCAAACTAAAATCACCTTTGAAAGAGAAGAGATTTCAGACTGGCAATGAGATTCAGGAAAATAAGACAGGGCAGCTGATGGTGACTGAGAGAACTGTGCGAGGTCCCAAGGTGCCTACTTTGAAGGGGTCTGAGGTGTCATTATCCTGTTTTTTGTATCTTGTATCTTCTTCAATAAATGTCTCTATCATATTACATAGCTTGATACCTTCTGGACAGACCTTCATATTAAACCAATCTTCAGTTCCTCGGATAAACCCATCTTGTTTATGATGTAGATTTTCAAGAATTGCTGGATTCCATATGTTAATCTTTTGTTCAACATTTTCGTATATGTGGTCATGACTCAGATGACCTATGCATTAATGTTCTGAACTGTGTAACAAATCACCACACACTTAGTGGTTTAAAACAATACACATTTATTATCTCATAGTATCTGTAGGTCAGATTCTAAGCACAAGACTTAGCTGGAATCACATGTTGCCTTTAGTTGCCATGTCTCTTCAGTGTCCTTCAACATGAAAATTCTAGGTATCTCCTTGACTCTCAGAACATGACACATTGAAGATTACTGGCCAGTTATCTTGAAGAATATGTATAATGACCACTAGTAGTTTGGTGCTATTGCCATAATTCATGCTAAGGTAGCAGCAATTTTATTGATCATGACTTTGCCCCATCAGTAAACTTTGGGCCCTATTAAAAAATGTCTTGGGGACCCTCAGGGTCTGTGGTCTACTTTGAAAACTAGTGACCTAATTAATAAATCTAGGCAATGACCATCAAAAAACAAGCAGACCTGTTTCTTTTTTTTTTTAATTCATTTTTACTGGAAAACATTTATTTATTTATTTATTTATTTATTTATTTATTTATTTATTATTTAAAGAGAAAACTCTGTGTGGTGCCTTCCATACATGCCTAGACCAGGGATCAATCCTATTGGTTACAGGACAACGCTTCAACCAACTAAGCCACACTGGCCAGAGCCAGATCTGTTTCTTAATATGGAAGCATGTACCACCACCAATGAAGCATTCTTGTCAAAAACATAATCTTGAATTTGATCAAGCCTGCCCACCTCATATCTACCTTATGGCATATACAGGAAACAGAAACATGTAAAATGACACCTAACAGGAATAATCAGCAAAACCCTGAATATGGGGAACTAGTTAGAACAAACAACCTGGTTCTTCAAAAACCAAATTGGGGGGAAAGATGAAATAAACCTGTATATTAAAAGAGACTTTAAAGACAAATCAAGCAATTGCAATGTATAATCTTACCTGTGTCCTGACTCAGCAAATTGTAAAAAAAAATAAAATTTGAGAATGTTTACATTATCTGTCAATACTAAGGAACTTAATGTTTTTAGGTGTAAAGATATTGCAGTTCTTATATGTTAGAAGCATATACTAAGACACTAATAATTAAAGTGAAGGAAAAGTTCCATAATGCAGGATTGCATATTGTTCCAAGGGAAAAACAAGTACAGTCACTTGCCCTTTAACAATGTGTGTGCATCCTTAGGTGATTTCATCATTGCGGGAGGATCACAGAGTGCCCTTACACAAACCTAGACGGTACGGCCTGCTACACACCTAGCCTGTATGGTACAGACTTTTGCTCCTAGGCTACAACCCTGTCACGTCACTGTACAAAACAACATGAGATTAAATCAAACACAAGAGAAAACAATGCAATCAAGTGATGTGATAAATAAGATGGATGAGGTTGCTGCCAGTGTAACATGGCACGCTGTTTTACAGCTAACTTTGTTTTAAAGTAGAAGGAATACACTCTAATGATAGTAGTATAGTAAATCCATAAAGCAGCAAGGTAGTTGTTTATTATCATCAAATATTAAATATTGTACACAACTATATGTGCTATACTTTATATGACTAGCAGTACAGGTTTGTTATACCAGCATCACCACAAACATGTGCGTAATGCATTTCATTATTATGATGGTGACAGAAATTTTTCAGCTCCATTACTACCTCTTGAGACCAACCTGATATGTGCAGTGAGGCATCAACTGACATTGTTATGCAGCACATGGCTAAAGGAGAGAGCAAAATATGGGGTGGAGCAGGGCATAGAAAAAAAGTACCTGTTTGATTGGTGCTATTTACTGTAAGCTGGAGTAGGCAGCTTTTCTGAAGAATAACCCTGCCCCAGGAAAATACTCTGCTTTGAGGAATTTTGTTTTATAAGCTTTTTAAAAATTTATTTTTAGAAAGAGGGGAAGGGAGGAAGAAAGAAAGAGAGGGAGAGAAACATCGGTGTGCAAGAGAAACATCAATCGGTTGCCTCCCACATGCTCCCAACTGGGGACCTGGCCGCAACCCAGGAATGTGTCCTGACTGGGAATCAAACCACTGGTGACATTTTGGTCTGCAGGATGACACCCAACCCACTGAGCCACACCAGTCAGAGCTGTTTTGAGGAATTTCTGAAGTGCCTAGACAGAAAACACATTCCAGAGAGGATAAGAATCTAATCTTGGAATTTTTCCTTAAAAAAAAGGGCTCACTGGTTGTCTAATATTGAAAATATACTGGGGTACCTCTTTAATGTTTATTTATTGAACACTTATATTCTATGCTACAAATTCCTGCAAGGCACTAAATGAAATACAAAAATAAATGAGACGGCTTAGTTGGTAATAATCTATAGTTTTCAAAGACACAGGGTGGCTGAGAGGTTTCACCCCAACACATAAATCACCGAGCACTTAACTAAGTGCTGACTGTGCCGGTCTGAGGATCTGGTTCCTTAGATACAGACGCCCTGTGTGAAACCCAGCTAGGAAACAATTAGAACAGATATGGTAAATGAAGAAGATCACACAAATCCCTGTCCCAAGATGCATTCTTTTCTGAAAATAACCATTTCTTTTCTAAGTGATGAACAACTATTTATTGTGTCCTCTTGCCTTGACTGTCTCCTTAAACACAAAGACTATATCACTGTGATCTAGCTCCCTCAAGAGAAGAGTTTGGTATTGTGGGAAAACATTTTTTAAATCACATTTTTTCCTACACTGCAGTGAAATATCCTAAGGGTCCTTTCCTCTGCAAAGTGTATAATCTAGTGGGGTAAAGTCAGAGAGTACCTATGAAACCAACACAGTTCAAATTAAAGGTGGGAAAGGAGGGTAATTTTTGTATTTTTCCTTACATTTAAAAATCTTTTTTGTATATTCTAAGTCAATATAGCATGGGGCCCAAGAGCATAGATAAAAGCCAGCTGGCCTGGATATGAATCCTGGTGCTACTTATTAATTGTAAGAATCTTAGGAAAGTTACTTTATCTAATACCTTGACTTTGTATTGATAAAACAGGATAATAATAACACCTACTCCAGAGGACTGTTATGAGGATTAAATGGGTTAATATATGTAAAGTATTTAGAGTAATGCCTGGCACATACTAAGTACTAAATAAATGTTTACTTGCTACTGTAATTATTTTATACAATTAATCAACATAAAGTTAAACATCAATAGATAACCCATACCCGTTTTGTGACAAAACTAGAAGCAGATTAAAAACAACAATAACAACCCAGCAGGAAACCAAGATCACTTTCAACACTGTATAGGACAGGCAATCAAAATGCACAGGTGTAAAGATGGTCGTTTTAAAAAAACTGATACTCTGAAAACAAATTAATACTCTGAAGACAGATAATTTTTCAGAATGATTAAACTCACTAAACATCTGTAAACAAGAATAAATTTATTTAATTTCTTTTAAAGATTTAATGATATACAAAATGTATATAGTATAATATCTTTAATACATTTTTCTTTCTCCCCCCCATCAATATTAAACACTATTTCAACAGCTTATCTCTTCTTGCCTCATCTGTATCTATGAGATACACTACTGAATACAAATAAGATTTACACTGCTCCTTCCCAAATAAAAATTAAAATTAGTACCTAGGAAACAAAAATTTTTAAAAATCAAAGCATAAAATTTTAGTCAGATGAAAAGCTTTTCTTATTGTTGAGTATTCAACAATATCTGGGGCAGTTAAAATTTCATTTTATTGGTGTAAAGTTGCATTGCAATCTCCCGACATGATAATCCAACTTAATTTCTTAAATAAGTATCACAAAGAAATTCATGTTCAGATGTTCCTACACAATTTTAAATATATGTGAGCTCATGTTTACATTCTGATTTGATATACTGGTCAATAGAATCTTTGGAGAAGTATGTAACACTCAGGTTGTCACTACAGGCATAGATTTTAAAAAGTACTTTAACTTTGTTCACATGGTAACTTCTCTTGAACAATGAGTTAAGTTTCTCCTTTGATATATTTACGTTATACAAGTCAACCATGGCTTTCATCTACTTCACACTGACTTGATAAAACATGTTTTTTTAAAAAACTCACTAATACTTTTGAACAATCTGGGCTCTGTTTAACAAAAACCTGGCTCTATCTTTAAATATGGAGCCTAACCCTGATTCATAAAGTCCTTCTTAGAAAATGTTTTCAGCTCAGGCTTCTTATATCCCCGTGGATCTAGAATTAGAGCAAGTCATCATCTTTCCATGGCAACCAGGCATCTAGCTGGGAACCAGTGACATCACCACTGAACACACTGACACACCGAGTCTGACTGCCATTTAACCCACGGGTCAGGAGCCTGCTTCTTTTCGCTAGCTGAATGGCAGTAAAGCAGCGGCCAAAACATCTGCACTGACACCAAACTTCGCTTACTGGTACTGCACCACTTGAGAGAGTTATCATCCTCATCAGAACAAGTCAAATGAAGCCCTCTGCTAAAAAGAGCCCTTTAAAAAGTTACAAATACTAATTTTTCCTTACCTTTAAAACTTAACAGCTGCTAGCAGTATCCTATAGGGAGTTCCTGACTGACTAGTTTAATTGTAAAAAAAAAAATAAAAATTGACCTTTTAACTGTTCTAGAGCTAGCACATACAATTTGCACACACTTTTTTCTATATTACCAAACAACGTCCTCCTGAATGAAAAGTGACACAGTTAATATTGTTGTGAGGTGTAGACAAAACCAATGATACCAATGATTCAGTTATAACATCAGACGAATAGAAGTAGCTGATTCTGATTCTTTGGTGGCATTTCCAGGCTGAAGAGTCAAATCTGAAGCCTCATCCTGAGGAAATATAATTTTATCAGGTGTATAGTCATTCCTCTTCAGGTCTATATTCACCACCCCAACAGAGAAAGAGAAAACAATGTCAGTATTTCTTAGAAATGGAAAATTAAGAACATTTCTACATCAATTTTCCTCTTAACATACCAGACATATTTTCTACCAGGTTGTTATAAATTCAAGTCACAAAATTTATACACATAAGAATGAAATAATTCATTCATCAAATAATTATTACACTCTGACCATCAGTCAATGGTCATCTAAATGTGGAAACAGCACTGAACAAGGCAGATAAGGTCCCTGATCTCATGGAGTTTATGTTGTAGTGGCTAAAGAAAAATAAACAGAAAAATGACAGAATTATTAGAAACAAGTGCTTTAAAGGAAACAGTGTGATGAGGGCCAGAGGAGAGATGGTATAGTGATTCTTTTAGACAGGGCTGGGCAGAAAAACCCTGGGAGGTAACATATAAGTAAAGACTAAGAAGTGACTACTAAAGCTCTAGGAGGAGCGTTCTAGGCAGCTGGGGCGTAACTGCAGCTGTGAGAGGGAAATGGACGCGGTGTGTCCAAAGTTGCCAAGAAAACGGCATGGATTGCACGTAGTAAATGTGGGGAAGACTAGTACAAAATGAGGCCAAGCAACAGTTAATGGCCAAGGGTTATAAAAACTATAACCTATGGACAAAATCAGGCTGGCTATTTTTGTAAATAATTTTATTAAAATGAAGCCATGATCATTTGTTTATGGACTGTCTATGGCTATTTCAGCACAGCAGTAGAGCTAAGTACCTGTGACATAGGCCATAGGGCCCACAAAGCCTAAAATATTTGCTACCTTGGCCTTTTACAGAAGTTTCCTGACCCTTGGTTTATGGGATGCAAGCTATGGTAAGGAGTACAGATTATAATAAAAATCTACTGGAAGGCATTAAGCAGTCTGAAGGGAGAAACACAATCAGATTTCTTTTAAATGACTAATCTGATCGTTACATGCAGCCTTGTTAGGGGGCAACTGGCAAGAATCCAGGAAATAAAATGGTGGCAACTGAAGATGAGAAATAAATAATTTCTATGGAGATTTCAGAATTAGAGTAGACGGAATTTAACAAAATGCTTAGAGAAAAATTTATAGCACTACATGTATTTTTAAAAAAGAAGATCTCAAATTAATAATCCAAGGCAATCCAATTAAAACCAATAATAAACCTTAACAAACTAGAGAAAAACAGAGTAAACACAGAGCAAGCGAAAGATGGAAATAATAAAGAGAATAAATCAGTGAAATTGAAAACAGAAAATATAATAAAGCAATAAAAGAAAAAGCTGGTGCCTTTGAAATATCAATAAAATTGATACACCCTAGCCAGACTAACCATGCAACAAAAAAAGCATTACTGAAACGAAGGAGGTAATTCACCACAGACCACCAGAGACCCTAAAAAACAAGATATTAATATAAACAACTCTATGCCCATAAATCTGACAATTTAAAATAAATGAACCAATTCCTGGAAAGACACAAACTACTGAAATTCACTCAAAAAGAAACTGATAGCCTCAACAGTCCTACCTTTATGAATACAAAACAAAACGAAAACACCTCTTAGTTAAAAACCATCTGACAAAGAAAACTTCAGACCAAGGTGGTTTCACTAGACCATTCTACCGAATATTTAAAGTGTAAATACCAATTCTATAAAATCTAGTCCCCAAAACAGAAGAGGTGTGAACACTTGCACCTTAAGGTCAATATTATTCTGATACCAAAAGAACACAAAGACAGTACAAAAAAAAAAAAAAAGTCATAGATCATCTTTATGAACAGACACACAAAAACCCTCAAGAAAATATCAGCAAACTGAATCCAGCAATACATAAAGAACATAATATACCATGATAAAGTGGAGCGTGTCCTGGGGAGGTAAGATTGGTTCAACATGTCTTAAATCAATCCATGTACTACTAATCAATTAAAGAAGAAATACCAAATGGTCACATAAATAGATGCAGGGAAGAAAAACATTTGACAAAACTCAATATCCATTTGGCATAAGAATTTTCAAGGAACAAGAAGCAAAAGATATATCCTCAATCCAATAAAGTGCATCTACAAAATCCTTACAACTAACATCATCTTAATGGTAAAAGAATGAACACTTTCCCCTTCTGATCAGGAACAAAAACAAGCTGTTTACTCTCATTATTCCTATTCAACACTGTACCGGAATTCCTTGCCAGTGAAAAACATCAAGAAAAGAGGGGAAGGGGAGGGGAGAGGAGGGGAGGGGAGGAAAGAAAAGAAAAGGTTATGGGCAAAGCTGTCATTGCCCCAGGCAGCATTCCCTGACCTCTAAGTCTGTGGTAAATGATCTGTTTACCAGTTCAACTTTTTGTTTTTGGCATTTATGACAGTCTTATAACTGCCTGTTAATCTTATCAGTTTTTAAGATCTGACTAAATTCCTTTGATGGCAAGAACCACATTTGTCTAGCTCCCTACTGTACTGTTAGCAATCTAGCATAGTTCCTGGCATCTAACAGACACAAAATAAATATATTAAATGAATGAACTTTGTGTTTTTATAAGAAATGAAAGAAAGCATAGATTCACAACAATATGCATTTGTGCCTCTAGCCTTATAAAGTACTGTTGTAACCAACTCTGCTAACAATTTATACATCATACTGATTAAGTAAATGTTTACCTGGAAGTTTAAGCTTTCTACAGCAAGAATTACAGTGATGTTTTGCTCTAAAGTTTTTAATTGCATCTTCTCCCAGATTTGCTGGGCCAAAAACCATATCAGAGGATCTATGGCATTGGTAGTTTAAAAAAAGAAAAAAGAAGAAGAAGAAGAAGAAGTTAGTTTATGCAAATAGAAATGTAGAACTTGAAATTATGAAATTGTCATAAAATTAATAAAACTTATTACCTCTTTTCTTCTGCTTTTATCACAGATGGGTCAGTCAAATTTTCACCCACACCTTTATGCATTTATGTAAAAAAGATATATTATGATTGATGTAAACATTTCCATTTCCATAATAAAAAGTCAAGAGATTTTATAGCATCAACATTTACATAATGTTAAATTATTCAAAGGCATTTTTCTCTCTTGATACTTCATAACTTGACTTATGATTTCAACATTGCACCAGGAACACAGCTCCTGAGATGCGACTCAGAGTTAAATGACAGAGTTGGTAGATACCCATGCAAACTCCTGATGGCACCAGCTTCTGACGCAACAGCCAAGGCTGAAAGCAAATATCTGCTTACATAAAAGATATATACAATCTGCCATTGTTTCACCTCAGCAAAGAACAACTAGGTTCATAAAGGCATCTATAGGCCATTTTAAATTTTAAGTGTTTGGATTTTAAAAAATCATATACTAATGTACAGGGTGAGGCAAAAGCAGGTTTAGTTTGCATGAAAAATAATACCATAATTAATAAATAATAGTACAAGAACAAGCTCTTTCACATACCCACAACTGTAAAACTACTTTTGCCCCACCCTGTAAGAATATATCTTCTTAAAAAAGATTCAGAAAACATAAAGAATAAGATCGTAGCCCTGGCAGGGTGGCTCAGTTTGTTGGAGCATCATCTCATACACCAAAAGGTTGAGGGTTCAATTCCTGGTCAGGGCACATACCTAGGTTGTGGGTTTGATCCCCAGGTGGGGTACATTCAGGAGGCAACCAACTGATGTTTCTCTTTCTCTCTCTTTCCCTCTATCTCTAAAAATCAATATACATATCCTTGGGTAAGGATTAAAAAAAAAAAAAGAATTAGATTGTGAACAACTTCTTTACCTCCAGTCCTCACCAGAGGTGTTAGTATGGTTAAATCTTTTCGGTCTCTTATCTCTTCATTTATATAAGTAAATAAAGAACACCAACTGACATGTATAATCGCAAATATTTAACCCATTAGAATGAAACCTAATAAAATTGTTACAATTTCACAATTAAAAAAAAAAAGCCATAATTAGAACATGATACTACTTTCTACTCCTCAGATTGGCAAAAATTAAGAATATTCAGCACTTGGAGAGATTGGGGAGAAATGGGCACTCAAAGTGTTGAGTATGAATTCCTACCCATTAAAATTGCACTTATCTCTTCTCATTAAGACAATTTAGGAATCTACTTTATGAAAATAAAAGTAGCAGTACATGAGTATGCTTCTCACTGTACTGTTTATAAAAGCCCCCAAAATCCCCACATCAAAAACAAAACAAAGCAACGAAAAAAGAGAGGGTGAATGTCTCAGTAGAGGCTTTAAATCATGCTATAGAGCCATACTAGAGACTCTCATGAGCTATTAAAAGGAATAACTCAGATTTATCAGTAATGACCCAGAAGATGCCCTCTATATATTGTTAGGTGGGAAAAAAAAACGAATGAAATAAATTCTCTCTCTCTCTCTCACACACACACACACACTTCTCCTAGCTGAAGAAAAATCACAACACAAAACAAAATGACCAAATAAGAAAATAAAAGCACCTCCATTTGTGCATTTGTCTTCATAGAGGTAAAAAAGCAGTAAAGATGAGAACACTTTGTTCTTTATATTTTTCTACATTGTTTAACTTGTTTGTAGTAACTATCTAAAATATTTCTATGAAAAATGGCTCCATAAACATGTTATGTAGCGAACACAACTACTTTGCTTACTAAAAATAACTGATGTCCTTTTAATTCATAGGTTAGACAAAATATGTTTAGCCTCACTTCCTACATGTTTGGAGATAATTAAATACTTATTTAAGAATATACTTTAAGCCCCTGGCTGCTGTGGCTCAGTGGATTGAGCGTCAGCCTGTGAGCCAAGTGTCGCTGGTTGGATGCCCAGTCAGGGCACATGACTAGGTTGCACGTCAGGCCCCCAGTTGGGGGTGCAAGTGAGAGGCAACCACACAGTGATGTTTCTCTCCCTCTCTTTCTCCTTTCCCCTTTCTCTAAAAATAAACAAACAAATAAATAATTTTTAAAAAATGAATATACTTTAAGATCCTGTTCACTTAATTGGATTGACCTAATAATATACACCAGATTGTCACTATTCAAGGCCTGTCTGAAAAAAGTCCGGCCATTGTTAATATAATGAGAACGGTCTGCGCGACATCGATGTAACCTGGCAGCCGAGGAGAGAGGACTGGAATGTGCATGTGTGAACAATGACAACTTCACTGTACTAGTGAGTGGGAGGGGCAGTAGACACCATTGAGTGAGCATGTGTACTGTGTGGCTGTGGCATTCAAAATGAGCGAGTAGAGTAATGAATCTGCATCAAATTTTGTATTAAACTTGAATGTTCTTCCATGGAAACTATTCAGATGACTCAGAAGGCCACAGCTATGGGCAACTGGTGACTGGTAGCTTCATCATGACAACACACCTGTTCTGAATTATGTCTCCTGCAATTTTTTGACATAACATCAAGTTACCCAGGTGACTCAGCCCCCCTACTGCCCAGATTTGGTGCCAACATCTGGCTTTTCCAAAAGCTAAAATCACTTTGAAAGGGAAGAGATTTCAGACCGTTGATGAGATTCAGGAAAATACAACAGGGCAGCTGATGGCGACTGGGAGAACTGTGCGAGGCCCTAAGATGCCTACTCTGAAGGGGACTGAGGCGTCATTGTCCTGTGTACAATGTTTCTTGTACCTTCTTCGATAAATGTCTCTATTTTTCATAGTACATGGCTGGATACCTGCTGGAAAGACCTCATATATACACTATTTAAGCATTTATGTAAAATGATGAACTACTGAAAAAAATAATAGTTGTTTTTACACGTTTTCTTTCTTGAGCTGAATCAATACCAACTGTTTGCTTTTTAACAAATTTTGTATTTGTATTTATATAATGAAAGAAGTCATCAAACGATAAACATTCTGAATTATTATTTTTATGTGACTTTGAAATCTGGCCTGTGTTGACATTTGAAATTGAGACTGCTCTTTAAAGAAAAAATTATGAAAGCTATAATGTTACAAAGTATCATCCAGGCAGAGCTGGCAACTTGCTCAATTTTATTTACCTCTGACTTTGCCGTGAAGTTGCAGAGACATTAAGCTAAATAAATATGCCTTCTCCCAGACACAATTTTTTTCTTTTACATGAATGACACACTCTGTCTATAAGATGGCTATAATCAGTTTTTCCCTCCTTTGTAACATGCTGCTCCACCCAGCAAGTGTTGGAATCTATTCCCTACCTTTTGAACCTGGGCTGTCCTTATTACTTGCCCTGACCAGTAAAACGCGGCTGAAGGGATCTTGGCCAGTCCTGGGCCTGGCTCTTAAGAGTTTCTGCTTTCTCTCTGGAAGACACCAGCTATACGTAAGTCTAGCTCTCTGAAACTATGGTGTTATGAGAAAGCAAGTTAGCTAGCCATGTGGAGAAGATCACTTGGTGGAAAACTGAAGAATTCAGCTGCCACTGAACAGAGACCTCAGATATTTGACTCAGTCAAGCTGTGCAAGCTAGTGTCCAACCCTCTCAGGGAACAGCAGAGAGGAGCAATTCCGCTATGCTCCATCCAAATTCCCCAACCAAAGAACTACAAGCAAATAAAATGATTTTTTTAACCCACTAAATATTTAGGTAGTTTAGTTCACAGTAAGTTAGATAAAACATAGCCCTGGCTGGGTAGCTCGATTGGTTAGAGCATTGTCCTGATACACCAAGGTTTCTGGTTTGATCCCTGGTGAGGAACATACAAGAATCAACCAATGAATGCATAAATAAGTGTAAAACAAATCGATGTTTCTCTCTCCCTCTCTTTCCCCTTTTCTCTATGAAACTTTTTTTAAAAAGAGAGACAGAGACAACATAAACACCAGTAACAATACAGATACTTATTACTGTTTTAAAGAAATGGTCTTCATACTTTTAAAAGACTAAGGCTCCGCATGTAAGAATAGAAAAAGGGATTTTACATGTTTTTGCTATCAAAAATTCTGTATTACCAAAATAACAATTAAGAGAGCCACATCCCACTACTCAGGGCACTGATGGAAATATGCTACGGCTGTTATTGACTTACTTTTAAAAATAGATTCTACCAACCTAAGACTTACCTATCTATAAATTAGCAGACTTCTGTACATTATTCATAACACATGAATAGGTGAGAACATACTGCACAATTTCACTTCAGCAATATTTTAATAAATTTACCTTGTAAATCAAGTACCAGTAATTCACCTCTTGTGTATTCATAAGTCCAGTGGCTAAAGGCTAGCATGATCTCTTCCAGTGTATTAGTTGGAATAATCTCATCACCATTATTATTATTGTATTTTCTAAATTCTCCAGTCATACATTCTTCCACAGCAAACCACTGTCCTGCTGAATGGCAATACAGCAGGAAAACTTCAAGAAACCTTATGAAAAATAGTTATAGATATTACTAGCAGTTCTGTTAAAACAGTTCTAATTGATCTTTAAAAAGAGTAAATAATTACATATTCAGGATCAATAATGAGGTCAAAAGAATGCTATCCACATAACACTAAAAGGTCCCAGAAAAAATTTAAAGATTTACCTTGGAGAATATGGTATAGATTTGGGTTTCACTTGGTTGAAGGCAAATGTGAGCTTTTGTGCTGCTCTCTGCTGCTGAATTTCCTACACAACAGAAAAAAAACAAAGCCTTGTTCAACATTAAAACTAAGATTTTATTTGGTTTATTATACTTCAGAAGTGAAAGCATGGAGTTTAAATAATGTTCCACCATATGCATTCACCAGCACTTACTCTGAGACAGAGATGCAGAACCGTATCTTCTTTGTAAATACTTGACCATGTGTTAACCACCTCAGGAAGAAAAGATTTGATAATATAAAGATGCCCTGATTTGAGGATATCATGTTCTGACCAGGTACACTGTACTTTGACAGCTCTCCGTAAGCCTCCTCCCATCTCTTCTTTACTTAAAAACTCTATTTTGGCACAGAGGCCTAACTGTGACCAAGAAGACATGCTATTATTCAATATGCTGGGCGAACTCTCTTCCAAGCGATACACTGTGACAGGCTCACCTGCAACATAAATGAATATATTTTAAAGTCTAATTATGACACTGTAAAAATGACAAAGTAGAATAAAAACTGAAAGGTATCTCAGGTTAAGATTAAGTAAAGAAAAGAAGAAATGAACCAAGTGGTAGTTTTATAAAGAAAAGTTGAAGGGCAACAAATGCTCGGAAATCAAGACTCTACTAATATTTCGATATGCATATGTATTTAGTAATGATAAGCATTTTTTAAATTGTGAACGTTTTCGAGAAAACCTTTTAGAAAGCAACTAGACTTCTATAAACTTCTAAGTTAAACTTTTAGACAGGAGGCTAAGTCTGTTCCACAAACCCTGTGATGTCAATTTATCTACACTTTCATTACTAGACAATGGATTATGAGCTTTTCTGAATTAAGAGTATACCACTGCTTCTGGATATGCAAGGAACAGAGAAATTCAATACTTCTGACACTTCCTTTTTCTATTTAAACATACCTGACTGTTGTAGCAGTCAGGCGAATTAAATTTATACCAAATTGATACTACTTAATGTGATTCTTCTTCTGTCACCACCCATGCTGTATATTATAGCTTAAAATCACGTAATAATAATGGGTTTATTTTCTCTTATTTCTTTATTTTTTGGATTTACCTCTTGGAGGCACAGGGGTAAATGGAATGCTCTGGGATAATCTCATCAAGTTATTTCTTTCCACAGCTGCATAAAAATGAGAGAGAAATAATGAAATCCCTAAAAGCTAAAAATATTATTAAATTTTGTTTTTAATATTACTGACCTGAGTAGTAGTAATTTGTATCCATAACTGGCTTAAATGGAGAAGCAAGACCTAAAATAGCAAATAAACAAATGAGACTCTTTTAAAAGTACTAATGCAGCATAGATTTTTGCTCATTCTCATATAATCATCCTAGGTTTCCCTCATGTAAGCTCTCTCTTAAAAAATAAAAAACCCAGAAAAATAAAACATGTCCATCACGTGCCATATTACCCCATTTCATTATGCCAGATTAGTGGTAATTGTGCACTCAGACACTTGGAAGGGAAAAAGCACATGTTTCACACTCTCCTGTCATAAACTGCATTTTTTCTATACCCCCTACTCAAAAAGAGAAATATCTTTTAGTTTCGGACCTTTGGGGGCTGAAGCCTGTAGCCAGCCATGTCACTATTTTAGTGGGTTGACCATGAAAAGAAAAACTTCTGGAATGTAAAACATACCAAAAAGCCTCTCTTCCATCTCTAAATATAATTGAAGACTTTACTTTTTATCTGTAGTACGAATGATAGAAAATAAATGGAATATGCTATAGGATAAGCTTCTAGAATAAAAATGAAAAAGAACCTATTGTCATGCAGAAGGAAATTACTCAACAGTTTTAATCCAGTGTGATAGCATAAAAAATATATATACATACATATATATGTGTATATATATATATACACACACACACACATATATATATATATAAGTACACATACACACACTCTATAGGACTATAGAGGAGGGGGTACCGAATCCCTCCTAGAGGAAGAGCTGTTGAAGGCTGATACAAGAAATCACCTGTGGGGCTTTGTGAACATACAACTACCAGATCTCACTCCAAGTTATTCTAATTCTGTAGGCCTGTATCATCATACAAATGATTCCCTACAAGAATTTGGATATGCAACCAAGATTGCAAATTAATGATCACGAGGATAGGGATACCTGTAGGACGTAAAGCTACAGAAGCAAGGAATACCGAAGTGTTATGAGCCAAATATGACATGCTAAGAAAGGACATTGGGTTGTATGCAATGACAGCAAGGAAAATGTAAAGGAGAGAAGTGACAAGATCAGATCTTTTGAAAGAATCATTTTGGTGGCAGAGCAGAAGATAGACTACAAGAAAGGATAAACTGGCACAACCACTTTGGAAACCTATTTGCCAGTAACTACTAAATGTGAACATATGCATACCCTACTACCTAGTAATTCCACTCAGAGATATATTCCCAAACAACATAAACAAGAATGCTCCTACCAGCACTATTCCTAATAGCCACACACTGGAAGCTACTGAAATGCCCATCAAATAGTAGTATGGATAAGTAAATTCAGAATTTTCACACAAGGAAATCCTGTATAGTAGTGAGAATGCATAACATACCACTACACACAGCAATACTGATGAATCTCATAGAACAGGTAAAGAGGAAGCCAGACACAAAAGAGCACATAATGTGTGATTCCATTTATAATACACACACACACACACACACACACACACACACACAGATGAACCAATCTACTGTCTTATACTGGGGCAGGGATTCTAACAGGAGGAGGACATACAAGGAGCTGGCATATTGGCAATATTCTGTTTTGGGATCCTGGGGCCAATTACATGGGTATGCTCACTTAGTGAGAATTCACCGAGATGAAGGCTTATCTGCACATTTCTGTATACATATTATACACTTCAATAAAAGGTTTAAAAACTGAAAGCAGCAGCAGGATGTATAATGGTGAGTGAATTAGAGAAATATTTAGGAGGCAACTACAATAGGACTTTGTGAGTGCAAGGTCAAGAGGGTCAAGAATAGCTCCCACTCAGGTTTTACCCAGCTAATGGAAACAGCATCATTCACTAAAACTGGGACTATAAGGGAAGGAGGAGGCTGGGTTGCAAGAATGAAGAGGGAAGAGTGGTAGTAAAGAGATCATCATTCGCGTGGTGACTTCATGTTTTGTAAACATCTAACGTATATTAAAGAGGAACTAGTTGAAGAAAGAACTCTGTACTACATTGGCTTTTTAAAACATGAAGGCTATAATTTCTTACCTAGGATAATGCAGTATTTGCTATAATAAATCATATATAATCCTCATTTTTTTCACATTAAATCTGCCACATGGACTTACCATTTATTGTTCCTTCTTCAGATGGTCTAAAGAAATACCAAAACTATATTGTAAGTTATGTCATAACTTTAGTTTTATCTACCCATAATTTTTTATGAAGTTATTATGATTTAATATAACGTTAATAAGGAATTCTGAGGTTCAGATTCACTTTTGTTTAAATATCTGCCATGTCCCTTAATCCAATGCTAAATTAATACATGAATAAGTATATGCATATGGATATATTATATCAACAACTTGTATCTCCAATTTAGGCCAATGTAAATATTACTAGTTGTCTGGTGCCAATCTGATAGTTGAATACTACTAGAGTAAAATGTTCCATGATGTCTCTATTTGTGGAGACTCATTCTAATACTGGTAACAATGCCTCGAAATCCACTCGAAATGGCTTTGTAGGATTCTAAAAATACTTCAGTAGATTTGATGGACGAAGAACTGAGAGAAAAGCAAGTAGATGTCATTCTGCAAAACTCAATTGCTAATAATGAACAAAATTCTTTTCCAATATTGAATGTATTATCATATCAATGTATACTGGTACCAAGTGTTGAGGTTCTATTTAATTCCATGATTCCAGTGCAAATTAGAGAAACGGGTGTAAAGGAGAGTGAAATGAAAACAAACAAAAATGGGTTAAGAGGCTTAACTCTCCCACTGCACAGTGATGTGCCTTGCTGAAAACTAGAACCAAAGGGACCTCTGCAGAGAGGACCTTTGAGATCTCTTTCCAGTTGTTAAATTCTATCTGATCCTGATATTACCTGTTGATTTTCACTTTAATAACATAAAACATTTTTTATAGCAAGTATTTTGACCCTAGCACATTCTTCACTGCTAATAAAACACTCTTCCCAGTATGCAAAGAATGCTGACCAGCTCCACCTTTCTAGGTTACTTCTAAAGGTCAATATCCGTTAAGACAATGTTCTCCTGTTGCTAAATTAAAATCAGTTTTAAATACCTATTCTGTATTTACATTCTATGATTTTGGTTATAAAAGACAGAAAATCAAATGCCATTCAGGGCCAGGGTACCCAAAGAAACTGAACAACTGCATATCCATGTGGCATCTGGTTTATTTTCTTCTATGCATATTCCATCTATTTCTGATGCACAGAAGGGATGGAGAAGCACTGTGGAATATGTAATAATTTCCTTCAAATTGGCTTCCCTTCTGAAGCTGTCCGTTTCAGAGTGTAACTTTACCATACTTCCAGGAACAAATGGATGTCAAAAGACTTTTTAAAATGTCCTTTGGAACCCTGAAATACTGATTCCAAGGCCGGAAACAGAGAATTATCATTGCTGCTTCTTTATGTTTAATCTACACTAAAAATTTTTACTTTTGGGGGATGACTGCCTGTCAAGTTGCCTTTTGTTTTGACTACTGGTTCTGAATTACCACATGAGCTTTCTAGTGGATTTCCCGGTATGGTGGCTTTCTAATGCACACTCTGTATTACTGCTCTAATTATCAAAATGCTTTCCAAAAGCAGGTGCAAGGTTTGTTGATTAGAACGGTGGACAGAGAAGTTACACAAAGGCAAAACTAAAGTGTCAAACTAGGTCTCTGAACAAATTTATTCTAGATTAAGTTGATAATAAAAAACTCTAAATAATAAAATCATAATTGTATCATTGTACAAATGATTTTAGTAGAGTTGTAATTATAGTATGACTATAATTTTAACTATAAAAAATTATACATTTAAATGACTACATTAACTCATAATAAATGAGTTCTCCTAATCTCTTCTACGTAAAGACAGGAGATGCTAAAATAATCATTACCTATTGATGAAGGAGTGTTATAGGCATGATGCATAGAGCAGAAGAAAAGACTATGATACTTTGCAGGCTAGTGATAAGAAAAGGCTTACTTACATTTCTCTGTCTGGTGGTCTATCTTGTAACCAATCCTTTAGTCAAAAACAAACACAAGCAAAAAGTTAAAAAATCTCTACATGAGGCATAACTATTTAGCACTATTTTGTTTCCTATAGTCTGTTTTATAAATGAAGGGCTGAACAATAATATGAAGTCCTTATTTTATACAACTAATAAAATAATAAATGGATATAACTACCATAAGGCCATTCCACAAGGTGGATTAAAAATTTCATGAATGTTATATCCTACAATATAGAGACTGTTTTGATAGATGTTTTATTTTCTTTAAACATGCATTTGTTTCTATAACTTCAAAAATAAAATGTGCCCTTTACCAAAAGAAAAAATCAAAGTATAAAGAGAAAAGTTAAAATTGTGCAAACTGTGAACAAAAAAATCAATTACATTTAGACATATTTCATCAAAGCCTTTTTCTGTGTGTATATGTGCATATGGTTTTGTTTCCTGGAGTTTTACAATGGTATTTCTAGCTGTGGATTTATTTTTACTTCTCTAGTTTGGGACTTAGGCTCCTGAAGTTGGATCTTCATATATTTCAGCATTTTGCAAAATTCTAAGCCATTTATAATCTCTGCAAATTCTGTCTATTCTTTCAAGGCCAATTTAATTTTGTGTTACATTCTGGTCCAATTTAGAACTTCTCTGTTACGTTGTGCCTAAGCTATTATTTTCACTCACAATGAGTTATTTATTTCTAGATATTTTTCAAACTTGCCAATCTTTTGAGTAGTATTTTTCTTTTTCTCATATTTATAATACTTTCTTTTATGGCTTTAACTACTTTAGCCATATTTTATAATCTGTAATCAATAATTTTACTATCTTGTTATGAGAGTTCTAATACTATCGGTATAAACGGACTCACATGAGGCTTTGTAATCTGGTGTTGTGAGGACATTTTCAATGGAAATGTATTTGTGGCAAAACTATGCAGCTTTAGTTCACAATGGGTTCTTCCAGAAAAGGATAATTCTGACTGTGAAACTCTGTGTTCACTAACCCCCTTTCCCCATTGAAATAATTTTTTCAATAACATGAATCTTAATAACACAATCTATCTTCTTACAGCAGGATGTAAGTTAATAATGTTCCTGACATAATTAAAAGCACTGATTTCTACATGTAAGTATAAAGGAACAATTTTTCTGCTTTCTACCATAGTCTGCTTGTAAAGAGGGTTTGTAAAATCAAATATTACCTCAACTGGCTAGGAATGACTTCATATAATAAGTTTCAATTCAAACAGAGATTCCTGCCTTTCTTTTGCATAAATTTTTCTTTAAAAATTCATGGCTATTCACTACAGGAAGAACCTCTTTTCTAAAACTACCATGCAGATGTCAGTAAAATTCTTCTGAAACCCTGATATAACCTCAAAATACCACAATCTTTTATCTCTTCTTTAATAAATATGTATTTTAAAATACGCATTGTTTAATTGAAATGTACAGACCGGAAGTAAAGCTGCTTTGGAATCTACTTCATGAGTTTCTTCTGTAGACGGCCTTCTACAGCTTCTTTCCACTTAAAGAAAATTGGGGAAAAAAGTTACACAATTCAATTTATTTAATACCAACTAACCAAACACAAAATGTTTCTAGGCGTAGTATAACTTTAATAAGATAACTTATCCTCTTCCTAAAACTTCTGAACATAAGACTTACAAGAGGCCCATGGGTTTCTTGGCAGGGCATCAAAATTATTCAATTTATTTTTGTGAAAAGACAATAAAAAACAAGAGTATGAAGGAAAAATGTCTTGTTCTTCCTCTTTCCCTGTTTCCAAGTTTCTTGTGTATCCTTCCAGGAATGTTTTGTTGTTTGCATTTATATATATATATATATATATATATATATATATATATATATATATATATCACCCCCCCTTCTTTGTTTTACACAAATAATATATATACTTTGGATATTTTTGTCGTTGGTTTTTAAACCTTAAGCTTGAAGATCTTTGTATATCAGTATACAGAGGTCTTCTCTACTCTATTTTGATGCCACATTGAACTTCATACTATGGATATACAATAATTTATTTAACCAAACACCTAGAAATGAACATCTGGTCTAATTTCAATCTCTTGCTATAACAAACAATGTCACAATTAGTAATCTTAACACATGCAGCATTGCATAGTGCTGGCAAAAAAAGAACACTTCATCTCGTCCCCTGATTTTAGATGCTACCTTTTTCATGCCTAGTTTATCCTAAACAAACTTTATAAATAAGCCTATGTTTTAAAAAGTCAGGATGCTAAGTTATAAATTAACTTAGGATTTACCACTTTATGATATAATAAACGAAAACTTCTAAATAAATGGTGAAAGGAAATCTTAGAACAAAAGTTGTATTTCAAGTGTAGAGGGCAAAAAGACCATTTAAAAATATATTAGAAGACTCTGGACAAAATTTTTTCAAGGTGATGAAATTGACAGAATACATTATATATTTGAGCATCTTGAAGAAATTTAGACAAATAGCAGAGAATCTCACATTCCTCTAACTGCACTGGATACAATGTTAAATCAAAATAGTAACAGCCAGAGTTCCTATCTTGTTCCCCATTGAGGGCTTTCAATATTTCATTATGAAATAGAAATGTGATAACTTTATATAGATAACTCTTTGTTCAGTATAAGGAAAAATTTCATTCTATTTTTACTTAAAGAATATTAATCATGATTGGATATTGATTTTCATTAAATACTTTTTCTGAAGCTATTGAGTTAATCACATGATTTTCCTCCTTTAATTTATTATCATGCATTAATTATATTTTTTGATTGTTAAACTAACATGTATTGACACTTCTGGAATAAACCCAAGGTGATACTGCTGTATACCAAAAGAGAATAAAAGCAGAAATGATGGTGACAGGGACAAGGTAGTGCTATTTATCTTAAGGAACCTAATAAAGGTTTTATTATATAATTGAAAAGCTGAAAAATGATAACTTTATGTGCACATATAACTTTGACTCATAAAAACGCATGATATGTAAACAAACCCAGGTCATTTACTTTTTAAGTGAAAAATCAAAGGTAGAAAAGATGAGAGGTAGAAAAAACTATACTGTCATGTATGATTGAATAATCAAAATTCTAGAGGATAAACAAAAATAGCACTGGTTACATGTGGTGTTGAGGTGAGAGGGAAACTAATTTTCAAGGTGCTTGTGTGTGTATTTTAATTTGAATCAAATAAAGGTACTAGCTATTTTTAAAAGTTAAATTAGAAAAACAGGTTGACTTAACTGTACAGATTAAAACACATTATATTCATTTGTAAAAGTTAAAATCAGTAGATTTGTAAAAAGAAAGTCTTTATGTTTCATCTTTAGGGACTAAACAATATATAAAAAATATTAGAACGTTAGGATTATGTGTTTTATTCAAGGTTACAGCACCAATGATGTACCTTAACCTTCATTTTTTGACTCCTGAAACATTCATTGCTTAGGTGTGTGACATACATAAAATAGATTTAAAGTTTAAATGTGTATGTTTGCTAACATAATTCACATAGTCAAAACACTCACCTTGCTCTGAATGAAGAGAAATAGAAGTTTTGCGGCACTTAGTAAATCCAGCATGAGAACTCAGGTGCTTCAAAGTGTCTTCAGAAGGAATATCATTCTGCATATTGCACAAACACATAATTTTAAAACAATTGAACTGAATTTCAAATCACTGTCCTAAGTAAATCTATTTAGCTTAACATGCTTTTTTCTACTTGGACACCAAAGGGTATATTGCAGATTACAATTATTTTCTTCAATGTTAATCTCAAAACACTACATCAAAATACCCTACTTACTATCGCTGTTCCTCTCTTACACTAACACTGTTACAGTGGTAACCATGATTTGGAAGGTACAGGAATGGAGGGGCAATTTCTTTTGAGGCATTTTGGTAACATACTTACTGATATCTATGAGCCGTTTGTGTAACAAAGATCTATCTGATCATTACTTGTCAAATTTCAACTTTTTTCTAATTTGCTTTGAGGTCTATATGCTTTACATTTTTAGGTACTTAATCTCTTTACATCCTTCCCTTAATATTTTCTACTTTTTATATGTTTAGAAAACTGCCCTGGTTTTAACTTAATATTTCTATTTTCTTAATTTTTTTATGATTTAAATTTGAAATTTGTCTGAGCTTATGAAGTGATATGAGAAGATAAACAGACTTTTATGAATTTCTTCCCAATCATCCAATTTGTTTTTACTGACAATACATTCCCTTTCTCATCAATTTCTAATCCAACTCTTCTTATTAAATTCTTATTTGTAGAAGGATTATTTTTGAATAACAAAAATGTTTCATTAAAAATCGATGTTTCAACTGCTTTACCTACGTAGTATCTTAGTATCTAACAGCTAGTTCTCCCTCACTTTCTTCTTTGCACCTATTCATTTTCCCAGATGAACTAATAAATTGTATTAAACTAATAATGGGGATGATCTGATACCTTCACATTGTTTCTTATTTTCATCTATAAACAGGTCACACTATTACGCAACTTAAAAATTTTTCCAAACCTCTACACCTCTCAGAAACAATGAGTTTAAAAATGTTGCTATCACAAAAACCAATACTTTCCTTAAATAAATTTTACTTACAGCTCAAGAAAATTAAGCTTTCTAACCCTTGATGCTCCATATTCTTCACATTATAGCTGATTTATATAGCTAAGCAGAAGAGTGCTAATTTTTTTCCTGTATTCATAAAACAACTCTAATTTCCTTTCTGACTTTAATTGTTTCCTTGGAACCAGTTCTGGCTATTTCTTGCTTCCTTTATTTATTTTCTTCGATATATAGCCTATGATGCAATGACACCTTAGTTTCATAAAACCATGAGAGCAAGTCTATGTGGAATTGATAAGTGGGTTTCAAGGTATTTGTAAAACTCTATACCTTAATAGAAAAATTTTTGTGTATGTGCATTTTTCTGTGAAGAGAGTCCAGTTTTTTTTAGTTTTCAAAGGGATATTGAACCCACAAATGCTGAAGAACTCAAAAGTTTCTTACCACTATGAGCTGGAACTCAATATTCTAGTATCGTAATTTGAGTTCTTTTCCTCTAAGTAAATTAGTCAAAATTGTTTAATTCAAAACATAGCCACCACTTTTCTGCCCACTCACTGAAACTTGTGATTTCTTCTTGTTTTTACCAGGAAGTTATCTGCTCACTTAAAATTTTGCAGCGTACTTCCTTAAGTTCATTTAATAGGCCCACTGTTAAAAGGTGAAATCTGTGGGGAAACCCTGATGCTTACCATTTCCCTTTAAGAAATGTCTGTTTATCCTCAACAATTATGTATAACAAGTGTTTCACAACTGCAAAATAATGCCACCTATGGATGATGATGCTGTGACTCCTTATTAAAGATATTTTAAAAGTTCAGCAAAATAAAAATTAGAGAAGGAAAGGCTAAGTCAGGGTAATTGAAAGAAGCACAGATACTAAAAACAATATTTTAGGAGCAAAACCAGTTAAACCTAGCTTTTTGTAGTAAGGGAGAAGTAGGAGTGCATCCTGCCCTGGTGAACTAGAATGTTGATGCTATTAACAGAGGTTGAAAATACAGGAGAAGTGTGTCTGCTGAGCAGGGAGATGATAGGAATTTGAGGTAGTGATGCACTGGGTTTGACAACTAAAGAGTTCCAGCTAGTTAGCAGCTCTAACCTTTTATTGTAGTGTCATGCCAATTCTCTAGTCAGAATCACTCCAAAGACTGACTTTCTCACTATCCCCATATCTATTCCCAGCCCTCAGAGTTTTCCAGGCTAAAATCCAAGTGCTGGTATGGCTAGTAAAAATTCATGCTAGTTTCATATAGCTGACAAATCATATTCTTGGTTTTCTCTTGACGCCATAACAGCTTCACACAATGGTTATGCTAACCCTTCTCTATCCCATGTACACCACCCATCAGCCTTACTGGAAAAACAAGTGCTTTACTTAAAAGTATCAGTCGGGAGCGTTTGAAATCTTGCTCCCTGGCATATATCATCAGCTGGCTCAAACTATTATAAATTTTTTAAGGTATTAACTCCCAAGATTATTTTATCCCTTTTAATTAAAAAAAAAATCTTGTATCATTTATACACAATAAAACACATGGATCTTAAGTGATAAGTTATAGAAGAAATTTAGCAACATTTCTTTCCAACTCAAAATACGTGACAACCCTGTCAGTCCTCGTCTCAAATGAAGTTACGCTTTCCAGCCTAATATTATCATCTTTGAATGTTTGATTTCACTTGATATGTCTTGTTGTTTTTTAAATTCCAATCAGTTCTCCTTCATTATAAGAAACTCAAAGATGAATCAAGATACACAAATTTTTAAAAACTTTGATTTGTTCCTTTCTGTTAAAACATTCATAAACCTATTTCCTAAGCAAATTAGGAAAACAACAAAAGCCTTTCATAATTCTGCTACTAATTCAAGCTCTTGAACCAGCTTGCTACTGCTGAGTACAGTGATAAAAATTCCTCTATTCCCTTATAATCTCCACAATTTTTATTTAGCACCCTCCAATATACTGAAATTGCATTCTTGTAGGCCACGTAATTCAGTGGACTAAAATCTTATTCTTCTAGATTTCTCTTAAGTACCAGCAACTACTTCTACATTCTCCCTTCTTGAAATTCTCCTGCATTGATTCTGTGATGGCTGCTGCAGCATTGTACTGTCCATCTCTGAGTGTTACTTCATTGTACCTTTTTGCCCTCTTACTTCCTAAGAGGAGGAAACATTTGAATCTCAGTTTTATTCTTCGCCTTGACCATCTCTCTCCTGAAGATATACTATGTCAATATACGAGGTCTGTCCAGAAAAGATCCAGCCATTGTTAATATAACGAGAATGGTTAGCAAAACATCCATGTAACCTGGCAGTCAAGGAAAGTGGACTGGAATTCAGGTGTGTGAAAAATAATAACTTCACTGTATTAGTCAGTGGGGGTGTTAAGACGCCGTTGGGTGAGCACGGGTACTGTGTGTCCCTTGCATTCAAAATGAGTGAGTAGAACAATGAATCTGCATCCAATTTTGTGTTAAGCTTGAACATTCCTCCTCAGAAACTATTCAGATGATTCAGGAAGTTGCAGCTATGGGCACCTGGTGATGGGCAGCTTTATCACAATGCACCTGCTCATGTATCACATCTTGTGCAGAGTTTTTTGGTGAAACATCTAATCACCCAGGTGACTCAGCCCCACCACAGCCCAGATTTGGCGCCCTGTGACTCCTGGCTTTTCCCCAAAACTAAAACCACTTTTGAAAGGGAAGCGATTTTAGACCACTGATCAGATTCAGGAAAATATAACAGAGCAGCTGATGGTGACTGGAAGAACTGTGTAAGGTCCCAAGGTGCCTACTTTGAAGTGGACTGGGGCGTCATTGTCCTATGTCCAATGTTTCTTATATTTTCTTCAATAAATGTCTATTTTTCATATTACATGGCTGGATACCTTCTGGACATACCTCATATATCACTGATCTTTGATTCTATCGAAAGCTGTAGTCTTGTATTTTTTACTACCATCTAGAAGCTCCTTATTGACTTGCTGTTCTCTCACATTTAATATTTTAAACATAATGTACTTCCACACTAATTCATATTCTCTTCAATTTGTCTATTTTTACACATTATTCTATAATAGTCACTATTATTTGGGCTTAGAAGCTTCTTTTTCTCCATTTTTGACGAATCTATGTCAAGATTTCATCACCTCTCTCCTGAATTATGATTAAAACTTCCTAATAAGTCTCCAAGTGTCTATGGTTGCTCCCATCCATCGTATACACTGTTGTCCTACAAGGATAACTAAGTCTTCAATGGCTTCTTCCTTTGATTCTAAGAACATTTTCAAATATTCCACTTGCTATTTAAGCATCTGACCCTGCGGCACAGATTGCAAATGTTCCAACAAAATTCAATCTCCCCTACTTTATTCAAACACCTAAATTACATTTCCAAGTTTCCTTTACACTAAGGTGTGATCATGTGACTAAGTTCTCGCCCTCTGAATTCCAGAGCAAATGATTTGTGCTACTTCTAGGCCTGGCTCATCAACTTCTCCTGTACTCCTCTGTGCTCTATTACATGACCTTGGTGGGTGGCAGAGCCATCAGATGGAAAAGCCAGTGTTGGTCTGTATTCCTTGAATGACTGGATGAAGAAGAGCCATCCCACCAAGCAAGAAATATATTGTACTATTTTTAATCCTCACCTGAGGACATGCCTAGAGAAGGGAAGGGACGGAGAAAGGAAGGGGGAAGTGAGAGGGGGATTGGGGGTACAAGGGGAGATAGAAGGGCGGGGGAGAGAACACATCAATCGGTTGCCTTCCATACATGTTCAGATTAGAGCTCAAACCCACAATGTAGGTATGTGCCCTGGCTGGGAATTGAACCTGTGACTTTTCAGTTTATGGGACAATGTTCCAAGCGACTGAGCCACACTAGCCAGGGCAAATATACTCATACTTCTATACTACCCTCATACTGAACCATTTTAGAGCCCTATTTCCTATAACTTCCTCATATGATGAACTTATTCACTAGTAAAACTAACGTTTGCTTTTACCATGTTCTATATATCCTCTGTCTTTGCCTCAGTATTGTTCATTCTGGTCCTACCTGGGACACCTTTTTCTCTACAGAGCTGCCTGCATATCTTTCCAATGGCTTTGCAAAATCCTACCTCCTTTTTTTGAAGTCTTCTCTAACGTCTTCAGCTGAAAATATTTTACCTCCTCTAAGTAAATATATATAAGTACAAGATTTATAATCTTGTTATATAGTCATTTAAATGCATAGGTCTGGGATCAAAGGCCATCTCAGGCACTGACTAATGTCTATATTAATACATTTTATTACTAATGCTAAAAGATATCAATAAATACCTCTTAAATTCTAAAATGTTAAGTATCCAACTACAAAATTAAAACATTTAAAAAATTATCTTCACTAATAAAAGTGAATATACTACCCAAATGATAATCTATGTCCCACGTGAACAGCTAAATATACTATAAGGAAGAACTAAAATAAGAGACATTGGGCTCTCTTACAACAGCACAAAATAAACTGAATAATTGAGCAAAACAATATACTGAGTATGGATTTTTAATAAAAGGATTATTTGCATAGAGGAAAAAATGTAGTTAAGAAATTTTACTAAGCTTAAATAACTCCAATTATGAATGGCTCTACTAAAACTTACAAAGGTCCATAAAATACTTCATTTACTTTTAAAATTCACTTCAGTTAAAACCTGTTTTAGAAAAATCCTACATGGAATGCAGATATTTTGTGTCTACATTTTAAGAATTATTAAAACTAACTTTGGCAGAGATTTATCAGTTCTTATTTCTACTTCTTAATACTTTTTATCATTTCTTTCCTCTTCCCTTCTTTTTCTTTTCATCATCACATGTCAGCCAAGGCTACCTAAATGCACTCAACTCATTTATTTATTTCTCTCCTTCTCTTTAAGGTATTATATATAATGAAAAATTCAAATCTTCAGAATAGAAGTATGCCACAGGATTAAAATGGTTAGAAAACACCATGCAAATTACAGTCTTATAATAAGTCCACTGAACTTATACCTTCTTCTTCCATCTAAAGGTATATGTATATTTTAAACTGACTTTGACCCCCACATATACCAAAGAGAATTTACCTGATATTCAGGCATCTCAGAATACTCCACAAATGTATTTCTTACACCACTGTCTTGGTCCTATTTAAGATAAGAAACACAAACTTAAAGGAAAATACAAAAAAAAAAAAAAGAACCCCATATAATTATTACATCTCAATTTGCATAATCACCAATTAAATCCCAAGTTAACACAATCTAGTTAATAGACATTAAACTACATTATTCATTTTAGTATAATACTTTAATCGGAATGTTATTAAAAATACAAATGTTAGTATTTGTATCATCAAAATGCACTTGAGTTTATCTTTTACATAAAGATAATAAGTAATATGTCCTGGCAGCAATTACACAGTTCACTGAGAAATAATCACTCATAGAAACTCTTACATCATATTATCATTTCTTTGGCTGGAGCTTTAGGAAAAATCTTGTTTTCGTTGTATTTGTCACTTGGTCATTTTCACAACTTAAGTTCTTTAAGAAAAGGAGAAGCTAGTCTTCTTAATTATTTTACCATAGCTACGTTTTAACATCTGAGATGCAAAACATTTATGGGTAATTTATGAAAGCAATAGTTAATTTTAAAAAGAAACAAATTTTCTACCAGGAAACACATTTTTCACCAGTTCTATACATTTTAAAACTCAGTTAAGAAATATTTATTGAATATGGATTTGCATATTAAATTGTAGTTACTGGCATATTCAACTTCTTATTGCTAGACTACAGGTTTCTTGAGAGCCAGGATTACGTTCTAATAAACTTTCAGGCCTGGGAAAGAGTCGAACTCAATAAATATTTAGCCAATGGAAAACATTACAGGAAGAATCATTTTTTAAAAATACTAAATAGGTGATTTTTTTTAACTTTAGTTTTAAAATGCAAGCATTTGTACGTTTTTGCATAGTTGTATTCTTTTTCAAATTGTGTTCAGCTTCAGGTATTTGGCATCATCATGTGTCTGTGTTAAAACTATATTTTTATTGAAAAAAGTGCTTAATTATATTTTGAACTAAACTCCAACATAGAAAATAAAATTGAATTGTGCTGTTAAAAGGATTTACTTACAAATATTTCTTTCTTGTTTGATGTTTCTTTAAGCCTCTGTAAATCCATGCTATCTCTGTGTCCTTAAAGAGAAAAAAAAGATGATGCCAAAAACTTTTTGGTTTTTTCTTACTGACTAAAGTCTATATTAACAAATGATCCGTGTTGTCCTTAAGCAGTTTTGATGGCTTTGCAGCTTCCTATACTTCTTTCGATAAATACTGACAATATGTCAAGAAAGTGGAGATGAGTAATTCAGTTCACAGTAAAGGCCTCCTACAAAAAATTCAACATGTGATAGGAAGCACACTGCTTGAAATATAAAAGGAAAAAGGGGAACACTTTTACTATTTTTGATCATTTTTACTATTAAAATAAAATATAAACATATACATACCATATAGATACCTATCTCCATCCCAGTGGCAATACAGTATTAACAAAGAGACTAAAATGTGTTTTTAAAAAATAAATTGGGGTAATTTTATGTCGGAAAAGTTGTGTCTATACACCCACAATAACCTATCAGTAGTGATCAGCATGCTCAGTACTTAGGTTATATAAAGAGCTGGTCCTAATTTGCAGATTTTACATGGATATAACATATTCTCTGAACAATTTCTATATATTTTTCATGACTTGGTAAATTTCTAGCTCAAGTAAGTGTTAAAGACAAGGTTATGAACCCACCTACTGGAAAAAACTCAAACCTAAAGAGACAAAGGGCCTCATTCGTATCTTGAAGCATTGCAGTTATGGCCACAAACAACTCAAGTTGTTTTCTAAGAACTCTTTTGCTAAATACTTCAATAATCTAAAAGTAAGACTGTTAGAACACTATATTCTCCCAATCATTACTGACTTAACTAACTATATAAAGCATGCCCAAATTCAAAAGACAGAGTTCAAATAAGCTTTCCAAAAAATTGTTATCATAGGACACTGGGCCACAGGTATAAATTCAACCTATTTCTCCCATTTCTGATTCCTTTAAAAAAATATTAGATCTACCTTCCACTCTTCACACAAGTACAGAGTTTTATTAATTAGCTATTTCTAATTTTTATTTCTAAGGTAATAACTATAATTAAAAAGTAAATAATATTCATATACAAATATCACTTTGCCAAACTTACCCACAAATGCTCCAAATTCTATATTATCACCTTCTGCAGCTTTAGAGCAAACAGTTTCTTGATCTTTGGTTGCAGTTTCTAAGTCACTTTTGCAACTTGGCTGGGATGGCGTACTAACAAAAAGTTTGGATGGTGGGGGTGACAGATGTGGTATGTTATAAGGTGAACTGCCCAATTTTTGACTTTTACTAAACATTTTTAAGGTTTCTACCCCTTGTAGTCTCTGTTGCGGTTCTGGAGGAGAAATAGCACTTGGGAATAAGGCACCACAAGAGGAACCAGCCTCTGGAAAACTGAATTCTTTTCTCTGGGGTATTACAGGTAAATCCTGACCAAATATGTTACATTGGGGATCTTTGTCATCTTTCATAAAAATATTACAAAGAAAAGGGTTGTTACTTTCAAGACCACTTTGAGGAAGAGAGGAGCTAAGTGTATTTACAACACTGTGCTTTTTCCATACAGAAGGTCTTATAGGACCATCATCAATAAGGTTTTGAGCCAAATGTTTGGAAATGCTCAATTCTCGTGTGATTTCATTGTGAACTTTACTAGCTTCTGAAGCTTTCTGGGCAGTGAGTGTTTTTAATGTATCCACAGTTAGCGCTGAAAGATCTTGCAAATGGCCAATTTGAGAATCTAATGACTGTAATGATCTTTTTATGTAGTTGACACGATCTCCAACTTCTTTCATCTGAATGCACATCTGCTCAACTCTGTAGGGGAAAAACAGGCTTTTTACAAATGTTAAAAATTATATTTGTAATTTCAATAAATTATAATGCTAAAAAGAAAAAAATTTACATACACTCAAACAGTAAGATATAAACTAAGGTACGGTTACTTATTTATAAAAGGCACACCCTATATTTCAGAAGGCTCTTGTGCTAATCCTATCATAATAAAATGCAAAATTTCCATTATCATTATTATATCTATACAAATACCATATGCTTCCAGAATGTAGGAAAGCCGATAGAAACAAATAAAAAATAATGGTAGTTTTACTTTTCTTGACTAGTAAAAAGCATTAAATCTTCTCTGCCCTTTGTTAATTTAACAAGGATCAAAAATAACACAGGACTGACTTAATGACTTACATGAAATATAAGAATAACTGAACTGTCTCCTAGTATATAGTAAACTATTACTAAACTTACTTGACAAACATAAATTGAACAACGTAAGAGACATAACTATAATGATCCACTCTGACATACAAGCAATTACAATTAAAGAGCTTCTGAACCTTTCAAAAGTGACACGAATTCTCTCTTCACTCCCAGAATTGAATTTGTCATCTTTTTCATTAAAATACATCTCAACACACTGTTCTTCAAAATCATGAAGTTTCTTTTGATCTTCTTCTGTTAAAAAAAGTTCTAAGGAGTGAAAAGAAAGAAAAATCAATGAAGGCTATTAAGATATCCAACTTTATTTCACAAGTCATGAATTACTCAGGGTTCTTAAGACTATTATAAGCATCAGCTGCAATATTTTTCTCTTTTTACTGCAGTATTTCTAAAGCACTAATAAAGTACTTCTATTTTTTTCTTTACTCACAGTATGATGTCAGCAGAATAGTTTCAAGTACTTCTGTCCTAATTTTCTTTTCCCATAAAACACTTTCCCAACTATCTTTCTCAGCCCTCTCCCTCAACATCCAGGTAGTGGGGTTTAAAAACTGAATAGGTAACACAGAAAGGGATTGTAAAATTTTAAGCAGTTTGATATGGTTATTAATCTTATGTAGTGTACTAAAAGTATTATTGTTCCCAAAGCAGCAAAAACGGCTTATAGAACAAAAAGTGATATGGTGTATTACCATTCTAACAAAAACAAATTGAGATGCCATACTCAAAAAGTTTAATACTAAATTCCCTTTTGTAGACAGCCTATTATGCTTAAAATTCTCTTATTTTTAGGCAAATTCAACAAAAGCCTTTACCAATAACATTAACCAATTAAATCTTCTGAATAAAATTAGTACTTAGCCTTTAGTGTAATACTGATCAGTGATAAAATAAAAACACTGGCCTAAAAAAACAATAACCCCCCAAAATATTGGCTTTAATGTCTTTTACTTACTTGGTCCATCTGAGGTCTTATCTTTTTTTCTCCTTTTACATATATAGCAAAACAGAGAAGCTATATGGCTGAGAATGATAAGTGGTGGAGGCAGAACTGGTTTCTCATGATAAGCCATAATAAAATGGTAACGCTGGTACTTCCATACAATATTGGAAATTGCCTTCACTTGTAAATACACATTGCTTAAGAAACAAAGAATAAAAGTAAAACAAACACCTAATCACATTTTAAAGTTTTAAATGCCAAATATTTCATTGTAATTCTGTTCTAAACAAGAATTCAAAAGGTTATCCTACCATA
Organism: Furipterus horrens; assembly: GCF_987537825.1. Taxonomy (NCBI): domain Eukaryota; kingdom Metazoa; phylum Chordata; class Mammalia; order Chiroptera; family Furipteridae; genus Furipterus; species Furipterus horrens. Next base: position 155,612,388 of record NW_028327173.1, read on the forward strand.
AATAAGACTAAAAGACAGATGAGAAACTGGGGAAAAAAATGCAACAAGTATATGTTAAGGGTTTTAGTTGCAAACTCCTAAAAAAAATGGGCAGAAAACATGATTTTTAAGATTTAAAATTATATATAAATGACAGAACATAAGAAAATATTCAATCTTAGTAGCAATGAAATGCAAATAAAAATAAGATCCTTTTATGTGCTATCAAATAAACATGCATTAAAAAGTATTACATAGTGTTGACAAAGATTTGGAGACATGGGCCTATTTTGACTTAAATGCAAAAAGTCCTAAAAAAACATATATTGAACAGTTCTACTTTTAGAAAAACATTCTAAAGAAATACTTAAGAACTGATAAAGAATTAATTACAATGTGGTCATAGGAACAAAAACTATAAACAATCGAACTGAGCAATATAGTACATTGGCTTGAAAAATTATGGTCTATACCATGGAATACCAGGTAGCCATTAAAAATAAACAACAGGGATATTTATTAAGGTGAGATAATATTTTAAAAGGTATATAAAATATTACTTTTGAAAAGAAAAATGGCTCATATGTAGTCGTAAAAAATTATAGAAAGATGTACATCAAAAAAGGATGGGATTATTGATGAATTTTTTATGTGCCTTTCTGTTTGTATAGTGAATGCAAATTACTTGCAACTTAGTAAAAATCCCAAATAAAGATTTAAATAAATTTATAAAAGAACTGCATGTTGAAAGATATAGTCTCAAATTTAGAACTCATTTAATTTGAAAAAGCATGCCTTATTTGCAAATTTCAAAGATAATTTTAGTAGTTTAAGTCCTGATAAAATTTTTAGAATTAACATTTACTTTATTTCCTTCAAATTCAGTAGAAATGTATACTAAATGATCTCATTACAATAAGCAACTGAATAAAATTCTTACTTGAAAAATGCAATAAGAAGATTGACCATAATGATATACTGTACAAAGAGGTAGACTGCTTGAAGAAATGGAGTCAACCACGTCCCAGGACCACAGATTCCTTCGATAGTAGAATCGTTTGCACACACTTAAGGAAAAAAAAAAAAAGTAATTCACCAGTAACTGCTCCTAATGAGTATTTATGTTTGTTGTATAAAGAGTAATTCATCGGGAACTGCTCCTACTGAGTATTTATGTTTGTCATATAAAGGAAGTTTTGGTTATGTGTAAAACTGTTTTACAGATTGTGGCAAAAGTTCTAGGCAGGCAACCACAGGAACACCAACTCAGAAGTATTCCAACACAGAATCATTTTGTGAGGGGTGTGGGTATCTGTTCTACCACTCTAATCCAGACAAGGAAATATATTTTGAGTTATGTCTAACCTTCGAGGTAGGGTTTAGTCTGAGGAGCACTGAGGAGAATAAAATTCCCAGATTCAGCCACACTATAACATTTCTGTAAGAAAAAAATAACTGAACAAAAGAATATGGTAAACTCAGTCAATTAACAACCATAAAGATTACTGAGTTTATCTTACTATGTCACAAAAGAGGGTTTAAGGAGTGGTTCAAGTGCCTCTTAAAAATACAGTGATTAGATTTGAATTCCTTGTTTTCATTTTCCCCACTGAAAATGTTTTTGAAGTCAGAATATAGCTGAATACAAGAATGGAAGAGCAAGAGCTTTAATACCCAGCACGAAGTTATGAGGAATAAAGTAATATCATTTTTAAAAAATTCTCACCCAAGGATGTTTACTGATGTTAGAGAAAGGGAAGGAAGGGAGAATGGGAGGGCAGGGGTGGGGGGGACATCAATGTGAGAGATTAACAGTCATCTGCTGCTTCCAGTAGGCACCTGGACCAAGGATTGAACCCGCAACCTAGGTATGTGCTCTGATCAGGAATCAAACCTGCAACCTTTTGGCGTATGGGAAAACGTTCCAACCAACTGAGCCACCCAGCCAGGGCTAAAATCAATTTAAGCAGGCAAGGATTAAAATTAAATAATCATGAGATAGCCCTGGCTGCTGTGACTCAGTGGATTGAGCGTTGGCCTTCAGACCAAAAGATTGCTGGTTTGATTCCTGGCCAGGGCACATGCCTGGGTTGCGAGGCAGGTCCCCACTTGAGGGCACAGGAGAGGCAACCGATCAGTGTTTCTCTCTCTCCTTTCCCCTCTCTCTAAAAATAAATAAAAAAAAATATTTTTAAAAAACAAGAATAAATAATCTTGAATTAGTGACAAACTTTATACCACTTTTGTACTGATTTTATTTTTTAATCTTTCCTGTATTTTTTCCATTACCATTTAGTCCCCTTATACCACCCTCCCCCAGCAATCACCACACTGTTGTCCATGTTCCGAGTCCTTTTTCCTCAATCATTCACCCCCTAACCTAACCCCCTTCACAGCTGTCATCTGGTCTCTACGAGTCTGTCTCTGTTTTGCTTGTTAGTTCAGCTTGTTCATTAGATTCCACATATGAGTGAAATCATATGGTATTTGTCCTTCTCTGACCGGTTTATTTCACTTAGCATAATGTTCTCCGGGTCCACCCATACTGTTGCATACATAACTGAAAAACTTCATAAATCTATTTCCATTCTACTCAGGTTAGTCTGATGAAGCATGTACCCTAGAAAAAGAATGCAGGAGACTAAAAAACTACATCCTGCTCTTTTGAACAACTAATGTAGAGCTACATCAGAAAAAAAAGAGCAATTAAAATCTGAAAAGGACACTGAGCAGGAAGCCATTAAACACAGAATCTGACCAGGCTTGTAAAACCTCATTGTATTTAACAACATCTGATAACAACTGATGACAACTCTCTGGCCATCCCCTAATCAACTATAAAACACATGGGTAGGGAAGAACACGGGTACTTAGGTATGGGGTAAGGGAGGAATAAGATGGGAGAGAGAAAGAGAGGTCAAGAGAGAGCAAACAAAAAGATTCTACAATCCAGATGTAGAGGTCAGCAGAAGAACATCCCTGAAAGTTGGCTGCATCACTTATGTTCACAAGTCATCTAGCCTAATAAATTAAAACAATAAAAAAATCTATTACCTTATGCAGAGAATGTATTCACAGTTAATTTTCTAATTCAGGAGTTTATTCAATCCACCATGATTGTTCTGAACTAATCAATACAATCCCATTATACTGGCCCTGTTTCAGAACAACTGAAATTGAAGGCAATTTGAGCTAATGAGATGAAAGAAGTGGTTCAAAAGGAACTTCTGGAAAAGGGATTTTCCTACCTTAAGAGTACAATGGAAAACTGTGTCTCTTTTCTTCCTGTTACTAGAGTTTCATAATCATAAGGGAAACTTATATGAATCAGACATTGTGATTACAGATCAATGGGAAGAAAAAGAACAGATGTCCTCAGCTATGAATTAACAAGCCTCAAGACCACTCTACTTCTGAACATTAGTAATGTGAGTTAAATAATGTCCTTATTGTATGAGCCAGTTTTGGCCATGTTTCCACAATTTGTAATGAAAAAAATTCTAAAATACCTTTGTCAATGAATTTTTGTTAAATTTCTTCTGGGATTAACTAATATTCTGTGGGAGGGATTAGGCTGGTAATAGTCTGACTTGTGAAAATATGTAATATTACTATAATGCAGTTCTGACTTTAAAACATAAAATAACCAAGATAAACTTGTAAACATAAATCCTTACCATCAATTTCATATGCGTAAACTTCACCAAAAATCATCCAGTATGGATGAAAAACTATATCTTTAGCAAGAGTCCAAGATGGTTCCTCATGAGGATAAAGTATTGCTTTTCTGGGAACACCAAAACTAAGTAATACAAGAGCCATAATCACTACAATGTAGAACATGTTGGCCACCTGTTGAAAAACAAATACTGTTAAAATACATGGGAATCTAAACACAACAATTTCATCTTTTAAAAAGTTTCTAATGCTCTAATAGATAAATAGAACATTTGAGTCTGTTTTTATTCCTAATATTAGCATTCAGAAACATCTTACTACTATATAAACCTTAACCAAAGAGATTATGTAAAAATTTATCTGTGAAGCTAGGCAAGTCATGAATATCTTTTATATAATGAACTATATTGTATTTCTGGTTTAAATTAGAGTCTATCTGGAGTCCCTGGAAATTTTAAAGAAGTCCAGACACACGGGCAGATTCAAGGAACCAATTTCCATAAGTGTTTCTTTCTAAAACTCTTCTGTTCCTATACTGAACGTATAGACTCTCTTTTCTACCACCTTTTGCTAACTGTCGTTTGTCCACTTCATCAAAAAGAAAACAAAAAGACATTCTTCTCACTCATACCGAACCCTAACACAGTGCCTTGTCCTGGGCTATAAAAACTTCCTAGGAGGAGCCCTGGCTGCTGTGGCCCAGTGGATTGAGTGTCAGCCTGCGAGCCAAGTGTGGCTGGTTTGATTCCCAGTCAGGGCACATGCCTGGGCTGTGGGCCATGTCCCCAGCTGGGGGTGTGCAAGGGGCAACCAATCAATGTTCTTCTTGGGGACATGCAAACTGATCAGTGTTTCTCTCTCTTCCTCCCTCATTTCCCCTCTCTAAAAAATAAGTAAAATCGTAAAATAAAATAAAATGTAAAACTGGTATTGAAAAAAAAATCCTAGGAGCAAAACAACAAACTGGATTATCAGTATGGGTATTGAAAAAATAAGTGATACTAATATCTTGTTAACAATTCCATTTGGAGTGAGGTAGTTTGCAATTCTTTAATTTCAAAAAATGGAAAAAAAGACTAATGGAACTGTCTCACCTAATAAATCACTAAAATATAATTTTTATTGTTAAATCACTATGTGAATTTTGACTTCACTACTCAGAATTTCTAAGAATTAAGTGACATGCCATAATAAAACTTTAATATCTACTTATTTAGGTGCAGTGCTTAGCACTTAGATTTAAAGAAGTGAATGTTGTCTCATTGCGCCATGTGTAATATTCATCCACGAATAATAATCTACTGAGGGAAGTCCCATAAAAATCAAGAGGCTACATTTACAATAAATCTATACTTTGATCTGTGAACCAACAATTATTGCAATAATATAAATCAACCTAAAAATTATTGCACTGTCATATATTTTTTAAATGGACATATAATGAGTAGAAATGGAAGCCAGAATGTGAAAAGTAAAAAGGACAGTAAGTCTAGACTTGGATGGAATAACTGTAAAATATTTATTTATATATAATTTAGACCTGATCCTTCATCTTTAAAATTCTTTTAGCCCTGCCAATAAATTTCCTTTTTAAGAGTCTCTGTGACTTGCAATCAGAGTCCTAATACCCCTCAAGATCCCATTTTCTTATCTGTAAAATAGTCAAATATGTAATGCCTTCTTAGAGCATTTGAGGATAACTGAGAGAATGCATGTTCTCAATAAGGAAAATATTAGGATAAAAGATTTTAAAAGGCAGTTCATCAAAACATTATTCATGACATTTGATATACTTTGGAAACCCAACATTAATCTAAAATTTTTTTAAAAGCCCAAGTCAAAATTCAAAATGAAATCCAAAACTTTACTAAAATATCCTAAAATTACTCAAAAGTCTATGACTGATCTTTCAGAGGTGTCTGCATTTCCTAACTTCACATAAAGCCTATCTGACAAGCTTCCTTATAAATACTTGACCTAAATTTAATAAAAAAATAAAAATTCTATTTCCTCATATCTAAATTGAGAATTTCTTGTTGGAATGGGAAAAGTTTAGTGTTGACGATATAATTTTCATTAGTATGATCTCTACTAAAGATGTCAACTGTGAGGAAGATCTTTTCCATTTTAACTCTCTTATATCTTCAAGTTTTTCAAGGCTGTTAAAAAAATTTCCAATTCCTACCTGTTCTCCAAACTCTTTTCAAGTACCATATCCTTTGTGAAAGCCCTCATGACAGAATTAGCTAGTAGCTCTATGGTCTTCATAAATAGTTAGCCATATCTTTCTATAGCTATCTGCCTTCATGTTTGGCTTGCATATTGTATCGGATTGTGAGTTCCACAGGGATCTGGACCATGCCTTACTCATCTTTTCAGTCTCAGCTTAGTATTGGGTTGGCCAAAAAATTCATTCATTTTTTTCTATATGATGGCCCAAGTAGTGCTTAGTTGTCCTATAACCTCATTTGAAACAATTTTGTTAGACTGAACTGTGACAGCTGTCATATCAGCGTGCATCAAAAAAAAAAAACTTTTCAAAATTGGTGAATTTTTGTGCAGCTATTTTAATATTGAAGATGGAAGAAGATACGCAACATTTTCAGTGTATTATGCTTTATTATTTCAAGAAAGGTAAAAAATTCAACTAAAACACAAAAAAAGATACGTGCAGTGCATCGAGAAGGCGCTGTGACTGATCAAACGTGTCAAAAGTGGTTTGTGAAGTTTCTTGGTACTGTTGACCTTTTGGCCAAATAATTCTTTGCTGTGGGGCTGTCTTATGCATTGGAAGATGTTTAGCAGAGCTCCTGATCTTTACTCATTAGAAGTCAATAGCGGGAGACAGCCGATATACTCCAAACATCCAAATCAATAAAGTTATTGGTGAAAATAAAAAAAAATCTTTCATTTTACGGAAAAAACTAAATGAAGGTTTTGGCCAACCCAATACAATGCATAGCGTATAACAGATACACAATGATAAAAGAATGTTAAGTTACTCTGGGATTCTATGATTATAAAATTCATCTCCTTTATATTTTATTTAAAGATATACTTTAATGAAGGCTTTCTTATACTTGGCAGTACCTACTTTAAGCAGATAATTAGATTAACCATTTTGAAAGTCTTGAAGTGTGTGGAAAAGGAAGATGGCACTAGTAGAATAGATAATGTGATAAATGATTGATTGAAGAGAGGAAAGACATAACCCTGGTGGAAAGTGGATCTGAAGATCACAGACAGAGAAAAAATGAAGCATATATTCGAGTTCCCTATAACTGCAGTAGAAGAACTGGAAGGAGTGTTGGGAGTACATTAGAGGCAAGATTCAGACAAAAATCAGGATAGCTCCACTATTCCCAGCACCATCTTTTATTATAGTGACTACTTTCATACTGGCTGGTTTGGCTCAGTGGATTGAGCGTCGGCCTGCGAGCTAAGTGTCGCTGGTTCGATCTTCCAGTCAGGGCACATCAGAGAAGGAAAACTCTGACTCCAAAAAACCTCCGCTGCCTTGCGGCATACCTCTTCAGGGGAAAGGCTGAGGGAGTAAACCCCGACAGAAAATCCGGAGCCGGAGTCCCTAAGGCGGTTTGACGTTGTAGTCAACACCGGCAACTCCTACGGCGCACATGAAGCCAAGCTGTATTGACTCCGTCTTTCCCTTGAACCCTTCAGCTGCGAAGAGAGGGGGGGTCTGCTGCATGGAGAGGACACTCCAGCGTCATCGCAAGATGTCGATTTAACACGGGAGGAGACAGATACCGTGTCACTCCCGAGTCGGACTGCACAGCCATTCTCGGCGGTGCAGATAGACTCTTAAGAAGCTACACCATCGTCTCTTGAGACGGACGGCTGCCGACGACAACTTTCGTACTTCCTATACCTCCCATTTACTGTACATTACCACTGAATTAACCTGATATCACTAAGACACTAAATAATCTGGTAGGCAATGAGAGCTGGAGCACTTTACACACTAAAAAAGCTAAAACCAATTTTTTCCCAAAAGCCTTAACTCCCCTGGATTTCCTAGAAATACATTATGAAAGAATGGAGATTGGATGAATAAGACTTCTTTGATGTGACAAAGAGTAAATCAGTAATTCTTAATTGGGGGGAGTAGGACACATTATCTTGGCAGGAAATATGTAATGTGAAAAAGAAAATATAATAATAAAACTTTATATTTAGATAACTTAAAAATCTTGTTTTCATGATGCAAAGTAATTCTGATAATCCTATGAGCTAGTTGGGCTACTAGAAAGATAAATTTAATTGAAAAGACAGTAACTTCCCAAGATTAAGAGAAAGGGTTTCAGAAACTCTATGAATATATTTTTATACTTAATAAATGGGGTCAAATATTTTTAAAGAATTAAGTAACAGCATATATTTTATAGGCCTATTTTGATAAAACTATTATATACATTTATTTGTGTGAAGTTTGACACATATAAACATGATTCAAATATATGTCATGAAGGGTGGCAAGGTACATCTACATCAAACTGTTAGAGTGGATGTCTCTGGATAGTAGTTTGCCTGAAGTTGCTAAAATTTTCTACAATGAATAGTAATTTTAGAATAAGGAAAAAAATGTACTCGTAAAAGCAATATAGTAAGAGAGTTTGCATTTCTCACCACTAAAAACTTAAAATGTTTATGGCAGGAGTAGGTCCAATACATTTTAGATTGTTTAATTCAGTGTATAAAGATTTGCACGTTAAACCTAACATCTACATTTAGAAAACAAACACTGCCAGATGGTTAAGTCTATGGGAAAGAGCAAAATATTGGGCATACTACATCAAGGAAAGATTTGATGATCTAGATATAACTTTAAAATATAGTCTGAATCCATGAATAAAGAGGAAAGAGGTAACTAAAAACATAAACTATAATAGTACTTCTTTAGCTGGCATTATCTTGCACAGTACATCAATAATGGGACAAGATTATGCGGTGGCAGGAGTTGAGAATGAGAAACACTGAGACCGACCGCTTTGCTCATCATAATGAACCACCTGACTAGTTGTTTTCAAGGTCTGTACACTGAAAAATTACTCCAAAAAGGTGAGGAAAGACAAAGAACTGTCACCTTACTCCTTTTATGGAAAAGAAATCAAATGGAAGTGGGTGACAGACTTCTTCAATGGTTTTCCCTATATTTTTCTTCTATAAAGTCCCAGTTTTTAGTGTTCCATATAATCCAGGCTATTCCACGTCTATTCAATTTGACTGCTAACTACACCTCATCACAAAATAAGTTCCAGTCAGGATGTTTCTTTTTATTATATCTTCTTTTAAGCTTTCATAGACTAGCTAACACCCCACTGTTTTTGTAAGTGCCAACAGATTTATCTCTTCCCATGAACTCCTATGTCTCCCACTCATTAATTTAATCAATGAGCAGCACTGACAGCTTATTAATATCTCATGATTTCCTAAATTATTTTATATAGGACAGGCTCCTCAACCTAGATTATACAATTATTGAAAACAACCACAGGATTGGTAAAGTCAAAAAAGAGATGGAATTTTACAAAGTTCAGAGGCAAGATCTTAATACTTGTTGCATGTCTTGCATAGCAGTGAAAATATAATAAAAACTATAACTACTTGGTGAATGCCCTCACCAGGTAGCTCAGCTGGTTAGAATGTCATCCTGATACACCAAAATTATGGGTTCAATCTCCAGTCAGGGCACATAGAAGAAGCAACCAATGAATGCATAAATAAGTGGAACAACAAATCGATGTTTCCCTCTCAAATCAATAAATAAAATTTTTTTAAAGTAGTTTTTTATGTAAAAATAAGAAAATATCTTAAGAATCAACTACTAAAGTGAATGCTCAGCATTTTAATTTTCTTTCCTGCATGTAATGGCTTTATCCATCCAAGCAACAACTGTTTAATATGGAAAACCTACTATGTGATAGGCACTGTGATAAACATTGGAGATACAAATGTGACCAAAATCAGACAATGTTCCTATTTCAAAGACTTTATAGCCTAGAGGAGAATATAAATACACCAATAAGAGTGTAATTTAAAATATACTTAGATACATATTTATATTCTGAAGAAAAAAACTAGAGTCCCATAAAATTATTCAAATAAACTTGATCTAGCTGGAAGAGATCATAAAAGCTTCCCTGAAAAAAAATCATGTTGCAAGTTAAGATCTGAAGTATAAACCTAAGTTAATTAATTAGTCAAAAAGTCTAAGAGTATGAGTGTAGATGAGGGTGAACATTCCAGGTAGAAAGAACATAAACTATGATACTCTGACAGGGTAGCCCTGTCTGACTAGAGCACAGACAGAAAGTCTAAAATGGGAAGAGATGAGACTTAAAAAGAGAGCAAGGAAGATGTTACTACTGGAAGAAACTAGGTAAAGGGTCCACAGATATCTCTGTAATTATGTCTTACAACCGCATGTCATCTAGTTACCTCAAAATTGTTACAAGTTAAAGAGGAAAGGGAGGGAAGGAGAGAGGGAGGAGCAACAGCCAAACTGGGCAGGGCTTATGGATTTTATTAAGCACACTGATTGATCTCTAAGAGTAATGCAAAAACATTAAAAGATATTTTAAGAAAGGGAAGTGACATATTCAGATCTGAGTTTTGAAATAATTACTCTAACTATAATGTAGATTGAAGATGAACCAGAGTAGTTTTGAGTAAACAGACAGTTAGACTACTGCAGGTGTCAGATGATGATAGACTGGTTCAAGGTTAGCGGCAGTAAGGATAAAAAGAAATTCAGATTTGAGATACTAAGTCTGCAGCTTTCATTCTGATCTCAAATATTCCACAGTAAATAGCATTTAAAAATTAAAGCATTTCAAGATAAAATGCCCCCCCCCCCCAACCATACACATCGAAATATTTTCTTCAAAAGTTAGTATTATTAGGAATGGTTGATTTGTAGTATAAAATAAATACACATGAAAACACTCTCTGCTTCAAGTAAAACTATGTCAATGTTTAATGATTTTATGAAATAATATCAATAAACCAATGATATGATTACCAGATGCCTCTCAACTTACCATTTTTCCAATCATCATTACATAAGGTCCAGCCTGTTGATTTACAGCTAGAAAATCTAGCAAACGCACATACCAAAATATTATGTTAAGACAGTAAATTAATCTTCCAGCCACAAAAACATGATTATCATATGCATTCTCAAAGTTCCATTTTGCTCCAAATCTTAGCCCAAATCCAATGAAAAAAGAAATTATGGCAATTGTATCACTGATATTGAAGTAATCACTAAACCACACTTTAATCTTCTGGCTTATTTTTCCAGCTTCAGACATAAAAATCTAAAGGTTTAAAAAAAACAGTTTAATCAGTTTCTTCCTATTTAAACATGTAACAGCATTCAATTATAATATTAGAGCAGATTTTTATATATTTTTTGGTATGTTAAAGTATTTTTGATTATCTTGGCATTTGATCACCAAAACAATTCAGTATAATATCAGAGACAGATACTGCTTATCCTCATTTTATATAAAGAGAAAAAAACTCACAAATTACCTGCTCAACCAACTATAAAGCTGAAAATCTTGAATTAGAACACAATTCTCTAAATTGGAATGTGAAATACTAATGGAAGTTGTTCTGTTTTTCAATGAAACAACACTAGAACATCCTGGATGTTCTAAAGGTGCCTTATTTGCAGAAATTAAATAACTCAAAGGTTTAAGTATCTGTACTAATCTCTTCCCTTGAATATAAAAATCTCTTTACATTTCTATGGGGAATGGTAATACATTTATATCTTCAAAATCATAATGTATCATAAAGTAAATACTGAAGTCTCCCTTCCACTTTTCTCCCTCAGCCAATTAAGTCTCTTCCCCACTAGAGGCAGCTACTTTTATTACAAGTACACCTCATTTCGTGGCATTTTGCTTTACTGGCTTTATAGGTTTTGAATTTTTTCACAAATTGAAAGCAAGACCCTTAACCAGCAAAAAGATTATGACACGCTTTATTGAAAGACTCTCTATTAGAGTGGGTAGGAACCACTGAACTTGTACTAGCTAATGAATTGTGCAGAACTGTTTTATGAAGGTACATTTAAAAGAATTCTTTGCATCTTGCTTTTATCATATAACAACCTAGTTTCTTCAAATATGCTGGTAAAGAAACAGATTTCATAAACATATGAACCATGGCACCCCAGAGAAATTAAAAATGCATAATAAGCTATTTAGTAAGGTATATTCCTATGACACCCAAGTAGAAGGGCAGTACAATGCCTTCTATTTACTTCTGCAATTTCATGTATTCTCTAAATGTAAGCAGACATAATTCAGAAATAAGTAAATGTGTTATAAAACAACATTCATGTAGCTACTAGTTTGAAAGGGAAGTATAAAACTTGAAGAGAAAAGCATTTTTTCCCTAAAATCAAGACATTACACATTTGTAATTTAAATTGAAAACTCACAGACACAGGGATCTAAATATGTATGACAATTCAATGGGCACTAGAGCACACTTAAGTGGGCAGTGCAATACAGGAGCAAGATAATAATCTATTTATAAGTTATTTACCTGATTGGCTATATGTATATTTAATACTTTTTAAAGAGTGGCAGAGAGCTTAACTATGAATGCTGTAAAAAATAAAGCAAAAACAGATGTAGGCTATGTTTCTGAGACAAAGCATTGCCTTTGTAATTTCTAACAAAGTTAACAACACACTGATCTCTATTCTTTTGCCCTGATTTTTAGAACAGCAAAAATAAACATGTTCTACTATAGTCATTTTCCTATAAAGTTATCACCCGCTGAAATTATGATATACATAAAATAACAGATACCCATATATATATATCCAAACAAAACAAAACATTCTCCATATATATAATATCTACCATATATACACAATCAATATCCATATATACCAAGTTACAGGTAGAAAAAAACTAAAGACATACCTCACGAACTTTCTCAATAGCATAGGTAAAAATATAAGCAATAACGATCCATTCTTGAACTGAAGGTAGTCTTTCCATTTGCACAAGAACCACAAATGTATAAAGCATCAGAAATCCTAAGTAAGCCAACTAATTAAAAAAGATACAAGATGAATAAAATTGATTACAAAATAGAATTTTTTACTATGAAAAATTTCAAGCAAACACAAAATAAGAGACCAAATGAGCTCCTGTGAACTATCTTCATGCTTCGATCATTAAAATAGTTTTAGAGTTACTCTTCAGAGCAGACATGACATTTATCAATCAAAATATAAATAACCACCAGGATATAAATTTGTTGTTTTAAAACTTTGTTGCCTTTTTAGTAATTCTCATAGGAACGATTTCATAATATCAAGGTTTATGTTCTCAGCTTAACCCACATAATTCCATTTAACAAAATATACCTAAAGTACCATAATATTTTAATTTACTATAGAATTTAACCACCATCAAAAAACACATCACTTGCCTCTTTTCTCCCCCAACAAAACAGTATTTCTAGGAAGACAACTGGTTTCTTCCTAGCTCCCAGTCACTGAGGTTGGAATCCCAAGAAATGGAAACAGATATAAAAAGCGTTTTCCCTAGGAAAGGGAAAAACCCACTTTTTATGCTCTTAAAAAAGATTATAAGGAGCTGATAAGGTCAATGTATACTAACATCTAAATAATTGTTTCATTTCAGAGGAAAACCCAGACTCACTGACACTTGAACAACTGTGGCTAAGAATCCCCTCATCATTCTCCTTGTCTCTCTATCAGTCTTAAAACAAGCCACATCCATGATTTTAAGCTATGGTAGGGCAGTGAAGCAAACTGCAATAAACAAAGAAAAGAGAAATTCCTGTAGCCACCTTGGTTGTCCATTTTTAAATAGTCATTCACATGAATGCAAACTAAGAAACCTACATTTTTTCCATTAGTACGAACAGAATTTGGAGATTATGTCAGGTAATTCAGATGTGCCATTTCAACATCTCAACGAGATGGAGCAAGAACATTTCCATATTGTAAAGGAAATGTAATGAATTAGTCTTACATTAATGGGCAAGTGTGTGGTTGAGAAAGCAATGCTTGAAGGAACAAATTCTCAAATGTCCATCTTAGCACAGAGCTATTTGTATACTTTTGCAATTCTTAAACAGTCTGATGATAAAAATGAAAAACAACAATAAAATAAAAACAACTTAGAGTTTTTCAGGGAAGGAAAGTAGAAATTCATCTGCTCAGCCCCCAGTATATGTGTTTCTACAGATGAGTTTATCCTTCTATGAACACATATGCTCATTAGTAAAATCTGTTCTTCGTTAAAGCAAGAGAAAAGCCAATTATGTGGCATATAAACATGTATTGTAATATGATTAACACTTAAGCTGTTATGTCACTGTTAAATGAAACTATTATCTAGATTACTTTTCACCATCAATCAACCCTGCAAAAAATGGCTCATTTCCAAAATTTTAACAATATCTGCAAAAATCCTAAAGCACAAATTTAACCATGTATTAGTTTCTTTTGATTAATCTTTACCGATCTTTTTAGATGATTAGTATGGCACGCACTTACAGAGGCATATATTTAGCACATATTTGTTTAAATCCCTAGTTCAAATTAGAACTAAGATTTGTTAGTTTTTATCATTCAATATGACAGCAATATGAATGAAACTAAGCAAATCTTATTGTACTTTTAAATGGAAAATGGCTTTTCAGTGATCTAATTTACTTCAAGGTCAGTATGGACTCAAGGTCCACATATATATATATGTTTTTTTTTTAATGTATTGATTGTAGACAGAGAGGGAGAGAGAGAGAGAGAGAGAAAGAAAAAGAAAGGAGAAAGGGAAACAATGATTTGTTATTCCACTTATTTATGCATTAATTGGTTATTTCTATGTGCCCTGACTGGACATGGAACCTGCAACCTGGTGATCTTGGTGTATCAGGATGACACTCTAACCAACTGAGATACCCGTCCAGGGCCACTAAATCCTCTTTTAAAATAATTATACTCATGTAATTTAAAAACATACCGTGTTAAACCAGAATTTTACAATTGGTGCATGATAGAAAGCATAAAACTTTCGTGTGATTGGAAGCTTTTTTGACTTTATTTGTATCTCCATTTCATTCTTTCCTTCATTACTGTCCAATATTTTTACTTCTTTAAACACTTCCTAAAATAAAAATAACACTTATAAATATATAATTTATTCACAAATTTATATTCACTTAATAATTTTTTTCCTCCTTACCATAGGAATCTCTTCTGTTATGTTTTGAAAGTTGTTTTCACTATCTTCCATTGTCATTTGGTGTGCATCTTGAGATTGTGGAATATGGGACATTTCGGCCTTAGTTTTGTATTCTAGCATTAATATGGCAGGTGGAACTAAAATGCTTAATATAACCTAAAAATTTTAGAAACACATAAATCCACATTTTAAAATTAATAAATTTTAAGAATATAATACAAACAATAAAAAATTAAATATCCTTATTATTACTTACCCATTTTGTACTTGGTAGTATATACACTATTTTTAGAGGCCTAGGTTGATTTAAGGAGTAATAAAACATTTGAATATTATGAGGGAATAGAAAAGATTTAATAATTAAAGACTTGTCCTTAAAAATAAAAAGGATTGCAATCCACTGAGAAAATATATTTTTAACAAAATTCAAGCCATATGAAGCTGCTGTGTGCTTAATTTTACCCTAAATCTCTTTGCAGGTGTTCCATGTCTTAACATGATTACTTAGCTTGTGCCTCCATACAGAAGGGTAATTTCTAAAATGTTACGTATTACTTGCAAAATCATAAAGCACAACCTTCACCCATTGTCCTTTATAATATTATAAAGGGTCTTAAGACTGAGAAGGAGAAACTGTTATTTTTTATTGTTAAAAATAATAATAAATTAATTATTTTTTTAAAAAAGAATAATACAGGAAAGGGTGAAGCCAGAGAACTGTATGTACGACCCATGGGCATGGACTTGGGAGATGGGGGGTTACTGGGGAAGGTGTGGTGCTGGGCAGAACAGAGCAAAGGGGAAAAAATTGGAATTATTATAACAATATAATCAATAAAATACTTAAAAAATGATAAAGCACAAAGAAATTATAATTGTGTATAAGGGTTTCTATCAGCTAATCTTTTACCATTATTTTTAGTAGATGATTAGCATTTCTTTTCTACTTATAACGGCCAACAGATAAACTAAATGCCGAATTTCTACCTTCTGTATTTCTGTACCTTATTTAAGACATAAGATAACAACAAGGGGAGTTTAAGATAATATCTCTCACTATGATGAAACTGAAAATACCAGCCAACACTTTACCTACATTCTGGACCATAAAAACCAGGTATTATCCAATATACTTCAAATAAATTAAAAGTAATAGATTATTAAGTTAGTAGATAGGTCCTGAATTTTAGAATTTGGGAATTATCTTTTTATAAAGCAGCGACCTTGTTCATGGCTGCTCAGGGCTGTAAACATCACAGTTCCATTCGTTGGCCTCAGGCTTCTGGCTCACATAGGGGCAACAATCACTATACACCATACCTGAAAAGGATTCAGAGTGAAGACGAGGAGGGAAAAAGGACCCTTCATGTCACTTCAAATAAAATGCCACCACCGCCACCACCCTCAGAAATCAGAAAGTATCTTACTATACATCTAATTACATACTTTGTATCAAATTATTTTTAAGGTATACCTTGTACCAAGAATTTTTCCTCATATTCAGCCTTC